>NC_073360.2:1460000-1760000 GCF_027580225.2 Misgurnus anguillicaudatus | reverse complement strand
GTTACAATGTCGTGTGTGGAACAGCTCAAGTATACAGTATGTCACTAAGACTGTCTCTGAAAATCAGACTAAAGCCTCAAATCTTATTGTGAGATAAAAAGCATCACAGTTTGATTTCAAGCATTAATTTCACTATGATTTCAATCGCTGGCATGACATTACTCAGTCAACATTAAAGATATCAAGTTTATATTTTCTATCAACAGAAGGTCCAGATTCTATTGGGGTAGGGGCGTGTTTGTTTAGGTGATTTGAAATATCAACACTGGCTTTCAAACATCATTGACTCCGCCTTTAATCTTTAAGAATGTTGCATTTTCTCTGAATATTTGATTTAATGTACTGTATTTTTCAATTAAATATACATTTGCACAATAAATTATCTTAGCTGCAGACATTTTAGGTATCTATAAATACTGATAACTGTGGTCAAAACAATAGCAAAAGAAATGGTTTTGTATTATTAAATTGCAGACAAAGATTTTGAATAGCTACAGTAGGTTGGATTGTATGTTTGGTACGAAATGGGTATGGTGGGGGCCTGACCCCCTATTTTTTCATAGGGCCCAAAATTGCTAGCGGCGCCCCTGCATTCAGTCGGCGAGTAATTTACCAGTACATACACCAACAGCTTCCAGATATACGCTTGGGATCAGCTCAGGGGCGTAGGCAGAAATTGTATTTTGGGCGGGCCGGGGCAAAAGTGAGTGGGCCCATAGTTTCATAGAATAAAATGACTTAAATAATAATTAAACCTTAGAGTAGAAAAAAGAATAGACAATCTGCAAAAACAGTGACATCTTTTCTTTGCAATTTTCGGCGAAGGCAATAATAAAACACTGTCTAAACATGTTCAACCAACACATAGCTCAATAAAGGCTAGACAAACCAGGCCAGGCAGTCTTAGGCTAGTCAGTAGTGCAAAAACAGTTCACCTGAAATAAAGTAGGCTAAAAGTGACAGGAAATTGAAATAATGAAAACTCTCAGCAGAGCACGGTTTTAAATAGAGACAGAGCGCAGTTATGCAAATTTGAAAACCATGCCCACTGGGGGGAACGCAATCCAACCGTCTCCATTGACTTTGTATTGCGAGAAGCCGCCTCCTTGTCATTTCTGGCTTATAACAAAAAACTGAATAATGCCTAAAAGCTGCTGTGTGACAATATGTACAGCTAACAAGCCAAAGAACCCAGAAATAAGTTTTTATAAGCTGTCGAGCCGTAAAACCCAGTCTTTAAGGAGAATAAAGTGGAACGCCGACTACGTTTCCCCCTAGTGGACGCAGTTCTACTAATAGGAGTACTATGAAAAGTTGGCTGTATCCATTTCTGTGTCTTTAAACGCTCGTTTTTTGGGGTCGACAGCTTCTTAGACTAGTTCTTTGGCTTGTTAGCTGTACATATTGTCACACAGCAGCTTTTAGGCATTATTCAGTTTTTTGTTATAAGCCAGAAATGACAAGGAGGCGTCCTCTCGCAATACAAAGTCAATGGAGACGGTTGGATTGCTCCCCCCCCCGGTGGGCGTGGTTTTCAGGTTATGACGCGCTGCGCTCTGTCTCTATGAATAACAACACACTGCCTAATTTATATTAAATCAACCATATACAGTGCAATCAGCCTGGTGGAAATTAAGCTTTTGTGCCAAAAAATGGCAACTCGTTTAAATTAAACAATGTAACTTAACCTATAAGGCATACATCTATACACAACACACCACTTAGTTAAATCACTTCCCGAGCAAAAATTAAGGAAATGAGTTAAACAACAGGCTTACCTTTGTTGTTTTCATTAGTGATGCACCGATGTATCGGCCGCCGATATTTATCGGCCGATTTTTGATGAATTTGAAACCATCAGCATATCGGCAATAGCACGAGAAAGGCTGATACAAATTACTTATTAATTAACTGCATAAAGAAATCCATTATATGTAAAAAAAAATAGTTAATGTTGTTTATCAGATAAATGCTGAATAGCAAAAACCACCTTTGAAGGTTGTCATGCTGTCTTATTATATTTGTTTAAGCTTAATTTGTGCCTCTCTTATTATGTTGGTCAGTTGAATGTTAATTAGATCCAATCCATGTTCAGTAAAAATAATTTGATGCAGAAATAAACTAGCTAATAGACCAACTGTATAGTATTGTATACAAGTGTTTAATATCGGTATCGGCCAGAAGTGGTCTGTTTAAATCGGCATCGGTATCGGCCCAAACAAATCCTATCGGTGCATCCCTAGTTTTCATTCTACAAAACAAGACGCAAACGCCTGGGTTTAATGTTGAAAACAGAAATGATCTCATTATAGTCCAAAGAGTCACAGAGTTATTTTTCAAAAAACAAAAGGCACAGGTTTTTGAGGCGAGTAGTATTCGTGGATTCAAATTGGGTCGTACGTGGTTCATCAATTGCCATTAGATCGGCGGGTCGACCTGTGTCAGGCTGACCGGGAGAGCGCACTGGAACTGCCGCCAGGGAGCAAGAGGCAACCGGCGCCACCAGCACCTGACTAGCCGCCTTGGGGGTTGATGAGTTTGAAGAACTGGGCTGGTAGGACTCGGCAGATGGAGGCAGTGGCGTATCGTCTTCCTCAACTCTTGCTTTTTTAAATAACATAAAGAAACTTTAGCCATTATTGTGGCAATTTTAATATTAGCTAAAAAAGTAGTTAGCAAAGTTAGCTGGCTGGCTGCCAGAGCCCGTCGCTCCCCACAGAGTCTACCTGTCAGAACCCCTAGCAACCAATTACGTTCCGGAGGCTTCCTACAACTTGCTTTAACAATTCCATTTTATTTAGAAAGCAAATTATACACACACCGGTCAACAATAAATCAGGTTTATATTAATATATTTTCTTAAATACATTTGAATAATAAAAGTAAACAAAAAATGTATTTTGATTAAACGTGCCTGGGCGGGCCAGGGAGTTATGCTACGCCCCTGGATCAGCTCCTGATGACTCTGATAAAGCTGCATCTTAATTTATTGCAGGGTGGTCTTGCTGAAAAGTTAGCTGTTTCTTAATTCATAGTTATTTTTTATAAACCTTTACAATGTGACCTGATGTTGTAAAGTTACATTAAACCTTCATATGTAATCGGATGTTACCTGGCTGTCATGCAGTAATATTAAAGGAGCATTTCACCCGTAGAAACATTAATCTTTATTGAAAGTGCATCATAGTTGTAGTCGAAATGTAACATACATTTCGAATTTGGTGCCTATTTGACCAAGAAAAGGGGTGTTTGTAGTCTCACCCCCTCAACAAAGATATTGGACTTCCTGCTTTCAATGAGGCAAAATTATGATTTTTACATCATTGAAAGAAGGAAGTGCAACACTGAAATCTGTATTTCTCCTGTCTCAGTGGCAACTGAGGAAATGATGCATGTTAAGAAGGGCTTTATACAACAATATATCTGTAGTATACTTTTACAATCATTTCATTTATTGCATAAAGACGAGCTCTTAGTGCCCCAAAGCGGAATGTATACGACAAACGAGGACGTTCTGGAAAGTGCTAATAAGTTCAGTCGGTGGCAGTAATCGGTAGGCAGTGATGGCAAGAAAGTTTGCATCAATGATGGAGATAGTTATAGTGTAATTGTGTGCGTGCATCTAAATGTAAGTTATATGTTATAGGGTTAATTTTACTTATGTATGTTTATAGTTATTATCATAGGATATATGTATATATATATATATATATATATATATATATATATATATATATATATATATATATATATATATATATATATATATATATATATATATATATATATATACACACATGTGGAATTAGGTCACAGACCTAAGCCCATACGATCCTAACTTTGGCTGTTTATATAATTAATATTATATTTACTAAGATTGCATGGCTATTGATTCATTTAGTAGTTTTTAGAAGTAAATGATTTTCCTATGCATGGGTTATATCTAGTTTAATAACAGTAGATTGCCGAACTGAAAATGCTTAGCCATTGTATTTTTTGAGCCCATATAGCCTATTATTCTATATTCATTTGAATATGAGTGGATAATATGACTAAATCATATATTTGACTGTTTTTTCAGCTTAATTGTGCAAATGTTTATATGTATGCTGTTTATTGTTACTACCTTAAATTTAATACTGATTTTCCTTTATACTGATTGTTTATAGAACCACACACTGATACATTAATGGAAATAAATCCATAAAGGTTTTTACACACAGGTTTTTCGTGCCCGTTTATCGTCGACGTTTTACGTGACGTTTTTCTGCTTTCACACCCAAACGATTTTTACTGACACTGAGCTGAGTGAGGTGCAAATTCACTCCCTGGACAATAGATGGCACTTAATACAAAACAGATATATGCCGGTACACAAGGTGACGCTGCGAGACGTTATGAGTCTGTTCTGACACTCACTTGTCACACAGAAGAAGAGAGCCAGCATTTCCACTCGCGTGTAGTCAATAACCATTCATATACGATTTTTGGTTAACGGACAAACAAACAAATATGGATCTTTTAAGTAGCAGTTCGAGCTCCAGCAGTAGCTGGAGTATAATCTTTGTACAAACAATATCTCCGTGAACTTGCATACATTTTTAAATGAAATCTATTTGATTCGATTCTTTTATCATCAGTTAATATATCTGCACTCTCCACATAAAATTAACTATTTTTGATAGAACACGTTATTTCAAAATTAAAGCTATTTCACAAAATATAAGGTAAAGGGTGATCCGATGTGTGTACTTTTAACAAATTTTTACAAGCAAATGTACTTCGTGATCATTGCCCATATGGGAGAATTAGTGTTCTAACCACTGGACTACAGAGGATGTTATAAAGCCAGGCTGCCAAAATCTGGTCCTGTGTATTGCTGGCTATGCTCAAACTGTTGGCTGGCTGGCTGGTACAGAGTCAAACCCACAAATACATGAAAACTATCAGATCGAAAGAAGATTTATTTGCTTCTTTCAAAACCAAAAACACTGTTGGCATCTGCTGTATTATTTGCTAATTTTATGTCCAGGAATCTTTCTTAAATTTGATCTCAAATTTCCAGCAAAAACCTTAAGCCCACATCAGCTATGAAGACTGCTTCAGGAGACATAGGAACAGTAATAAAATGAACAACCTACTGGCTTTGGGAAGGCAAAAGAGACTTTGCAGGCTAGTATCTGCTCACAAACTCTGTCAGAGGTAAACAAGTGACTACTGGTCAATGGAGAATTCCACATAAACCTTGTGGGATTTGAACCTGGGTCTCCAATATGGGAGAATTAGTGCTCTAACCCCTAGACTACAGAGGATGAGTTGAATCTGGGTCAGGAAAATATGGTCCTGTGCATTGCTGCCTATGCTCAAACTGTTGACTGGCTGGTCTTAGTCAAACCCACAAATACATGAAAACTATCAGATCTAAAGAAGATTTGTTTGCTTCTTTCAAAACCCAAAGACACTGTAGGCATCTGCTGTATTATTTCCTAATTTTATTTCCACGACTCTTTCTTAAATTGAAACTTACATTAATACATTTATACGGTGGCCGTCAGGGGTCACTGCCTTGCAATGAAAGAAAACACATGCAAATAGAAAAAACACCAGCAAATCAAGAAAACATCTTCATCAGTTTGACAACACATGCGCTGCAGATATCGCAACACATCCAAATACAGAAACGCATTGCAAATATCACAACACGACCAAAAACAGAAACGCGTTCCAAATCTCACAACACAACGGAAGTGTTTCAGGGGGGTCACAAAAAGTGATGCACCGGTCTGAGAAGTGTTTTCGGTTTACATTCAATTCGTCCGTGGAGCTTTTGTGAGTTTACATCGATCAAATGTAAGTTTTTCTTGTTTATTTTAATATCCTAATTGCATATTTTTTTAGCCTTTCTATTATTATTAGCCTATAGACTCAAATAACTTGACGAAATACATAATAAACTGTGAAACGTTGTGTTAGCTGGCTTAGTTACACAAATGTCACTAGATAGTGTTCTAGGAGGACAATAAATACCACATTCTTCATTAAAACAAGTAAAAATAACGTGTGTGTGTGTGTGTGTGTGTACACGTGTGTTTCTATGGGAGGTTTTTGTGCTAATAATAGCTTATTGAACGTCTAACCAAACGTCTTGTGTGTGTGTGTTTTATTTTCAGGCAGCAAACATACTGTTTATAACTATATATAATAGTGTTAATTCAAGTTGTTTTTCATGTTTTATTTGCACATTTGTCGGTTTTATATCGTCTCTTTTGTTATGTCTCAAACTTGTTTGTTTTGTGTTGTGTGCTGTGTGATTTTGCGAGTGGTTGGCATGGTTGTTCTGTGTTTTGTCTTTTTGTTCTTCTGGGAAAGCTAGAGGACCTGTTTTAACATTGAGGGAATCCTGACCAGATGCATAGTGTGATATGGTAGCATGATTTAAATGAACTGCAAGAGCCTGTAGAGAGGGATAAAGTCTACTGAGAGGAACACAGTACAGAAAGGAGCCGGTTCCATTGTTAAAATGCCCACTTATACCAAACTGTTTCCACCTACATCCTCTGGCAATACATACAGAAGTGTAAGCTACAGGACGTAAAGATTGAGGAACCGTTTTATCCAGCAGCCCTCAGTGTTCAATATGTCAAAAACATTAATTGACCCCAATATCACTGTCATTATTTTAATCTCTACACAAACATTAGTTTAATACTGCAGGTTTTGATACACATAGTCATAGCGTAGTGGTTAGAGGGTTGGACTTGTAACCCGAAAGTTGCCAGTTCCAGTTTCCGTCTCTGCCGGCAGGTTGCGACTGTGATGTCCTTGAACAAGGCACATTAAACCCAATTGCTCCCCGGGCACTGAAGGAATAGCTGCCCACTGCTCCATGTGTGTTCACCATTTACTGGGATGGGTTAAATGCAGAGGTCACATTTTTGAGTATGCGCTGCATACTTGGCAAACATGTCACACTTACACTGCACAGACAACATTATATTGTATAACAGGTTTCTTTCTAGTTTATTATTTTAATGACAACCACAGTTTAATGTAATGTGGCAATAAAAAGGAAGAATGTCATTGTACAGATATCTATACATATGAAAATAAAGGCTTTAAACTTCAAATGCATTTTTCATTTGCATATTTAAGAGAGAATATTTAAAATAATTTCTTTGATTCCTTTAAAAACACTCTTTCATTTTAGGGAAGAAAAGGAAACAGCAAGATTTATAATCTTAAAATGTAAGTAATTTGATAAAAATAGAAAATAACCTACCAAGGATGATAGAAAAGAAACAGTTTTGTTACTGTATTTGCATATAGCCATGGTATTTGTAGTAAACAAATAGGCAATCAATCAGCTTTACTGCAAGTTTTTTAACAGCATTGTCCTTTACGAGAAGTTCTAAGCAGGAATTAAAAAGAAGTATCAACATTGTAAGATGTTATAGTATTATTCATTCAAATAAAAGTCATACAGTACATGTCAAAGCGATAAGATTGATGTTCTGGTTGTAGTTAGCTTCACTACATTTAAGGTTTAGCTGGTTGAGGTGGCTAAATATGGAGCAGATTCCAGTAAGAAAATCAGGAGAGGAATCTTTGAACAAGATGTTTAATGTCAATCCAATTTATGCATCTTCATATGCAGCTGATATGATATGAAATACAATGCAGTGGTCTACAAAGAATCAAGAGAAATAATTACAAATAATCACCATTCTCAGATTAACATTGACATTGTAAATCTGTATGACCAGATTATCACCTACCAGCATCTAAAACTGTCAGAAGTTGAGCTACAAAACATAAGCTGTTACTAATGAAAAATACAAATTATGGCCCTGATGCTTAACTTTAACTTAAAATTGTGTTACAATTAGAAAACGTGTTATTTGTTATATGTTATGTTGTTTTAAGCTAGTAAACAAATGTTTTTTTTAATGCAATTTAATTTTTATTTAGTTTGCAGTAGAAATCTTGCTCTGGAATAGATACAATGATAGACCAGTCTGACACAAGCCCCAAGCTCAAATTTAAAGCTACCTAACAAAACTCTGGTTAATTTTGGTGCGTTAGTTTGTCAAATGTGAAAAGGAAGGCAGTGGTGTTCCTCTCAGTAGACTTTATCCCTCTCTACAGGCTCTTGCAGTTAATTTCTATCATGCTACCATATCACACTGCATCTGCTCAGGATGCTCTCAATGTAATAGCAGGTCCTTTAGCTTTCCTAGAAGAATAAAAAGACAAAATACAGAATAATTATGTTAACTATTCGTAAAATCACATAGCACACAATATAAATTAAACAAGTTTCAGACGTTAATAAAAGAGATGATATAAAACTGATAAATGTGTAAATAAAATATGAAAAACAACTTGAATTAACACTATTATATATAGTTATAAACAGTATGTTTGCTGCCTGAAAATAAAACACACACACACACAAGACGTTTGGTTAGACATTCAATAAGCTATTATTAGCACAAAAACCTCCCATAGAAACACACGTGTACACACACACACACACACACGTTATTTTTACTTGTTTTAATGAAGAATGTGGTATTTATTGTCCTCTTAGAACACTATCTAGTGACATTTGTGTAACTAAGCCAGCTAACACAACGTTTCACAGTTTATGTATTTCGTCAAGTTATTTGAGTCTATAGGCTAATAATAATAGAAAGGCTAAAAAAATATGCAATTAGGATATTAAAATAAACAAGAAAAACTTACATTTGATCGATGTAAACTCACAAAAGCTCCACGGACGAATTGAATGTAAACCGAAAACACTTCTCAGACCGGTGCATCACTTTTTGTGACCCCCCTGAAACACTTCCGTTGTGTTGTGAGATTTGGAACGCGTTTCTGTTTTTGGTCGTGTTGTGATATTTGCAACGCGTTTCTGTATTTGGATGTGTTGCGATATCTGCATCGCATGTGTTGTCAAACTGATGAAGATGTTTTCTTGATTTGCTGGTGTTTTTTCTATTTGCATGTGTTTTCTTTCATTGCAAGGCAGTGACCCCTGACGGCCACCGTATAAGTCTCCTAAAGCAGTCTTCATAGTTGATGTGGGCTTAAGGTTTCTGCTGGGCATTTGAGATCAAATTTAAGATAGAGTACTGGACATAACATTTAGTGCTTTCAAGCTAAATGTATTCATGTAAGTTTCCATTTAAGAAAGAGTCCTGGACATACAATTAGCAAAAAATACAGCAGATGCCAACAGTGTCTTTGGGTTTTGAAAGAAGCAAACAAATCTTTAGATCTGATAGTTTTCATGTATTTGTGGGATTGACTCTGACGGTACCAGCCAGCCAACAGTCTGAGCATAGGCAGCAATACACAGGACCAGGTTTTGCTGGCCCAGCTTCAACTCATCCTTGTAGTCTAGTGGTTAGAGCACTGATTCTCCCATATGGGAGACCCAGGTTCAAATCCCACAAGGTTTAAGTGGAAATCTCCATTGACCAGTAGTCACTTCTTTAGCTCTGATAGAGTTTGTGGGCATCTTATAGCCTGCAAATGCTATTTTCCCTTCCCAAAGCCAATAGGCTGTTCATTTTATTACTGTTCCTAAGTCTCCTAAAGCAGTCTTCATAGTTGATGTGGGCTTAAGGTTTCTGCTGGACGTTTGAGATAAAATTTAAGATAGAGTACTGGACATAACATTTAGTGCTTTCAAGTTAAATGTTCATGTAAGTTTCAATTGAAGAAAATGTCCTGGACATACAATTAACAAAAAATACATCAGATGCCAACAGTGTTTTTGGGTTTTGAAAGAAACAAACAAATCTTCTTTAGATCTGATAGTTTCATGTATTTGTGGGATTGACTCTGACTGTACCAGCCAGCCAACAGTCTGAGCATAGGCAGCAATACACAGGACCAGGTTTTGCTGGCCCAGCTTCAACTCATCCTTGTAGTCTAGTGGTTAGAGCACTGATTCTCCCATATGGGAGACCCAGGTTCAAATCCCACAAGGTTTAAGTGGAAATCTCCATTGACCAGTAGTCACTTCTTTAACTCTGATAGAGATTGTGGGCATCTTAGAGCCTGCAAATTCTATTTTCCCTTCCCAAAGCCAGTAGGTTGTTCATTTTACTACTGTTCCTAAGTCTCCTAAAGCAGTCTTCATAGTTGATGTGGGCTTAAGGTTTCTGCTGGACATTTGAGATCAAATTTAAGATAGAGTACTGGACATAACATTTAGTGCTTTCAAGCTAAATGTATTCATGTAAGTTTCCATTTAAGAAAGAGTCCTGGACATACAATTAGCAAAAAATACAGCAGATGCCAACAGTGTCTTTGGGTTTTGAAAGAAACAAACAAATCGTCTTTAGATCTGATAGTTTCATGTATTTGTGGGATTGACTCTGACTGTACCAGCCAGCCAACAGTCTGAGCATAGGCAGCAATACACAGGACCAGATTTTACTGGCCCAGCTTCAACTCATCCTCTGTAGTCTAGTGGTTCGAGCACTGATTCTCCCATACAGGAGACCCAGGTTCAAATCCCACAAGGTTTAAGTGGAAATCTCCTTTGAGCAGTAACCACTTATTTAGCTCTGATAGAGTTTGTGGGCATCTTATAGCCTGCAAATTCAGTTTTCCCTTCCCAAAGCCAGTAGGCTGTTCATTTTATTACTGTTCCTAAGTCTCCTAAAGCAGTCTTCATAGTTGATGTGGGCTTAACGTTTCTGCTGGACATTTGAGTTCAAATTTAAGATAGAGTACTGGACATAACATTTAGTGCTTTCAAGCTAAATGTATTCATTTAAGTTTCCATTTAAGAAAGAGTCCTGGACATACAATTAGCAAAAAATACAGCAGTTGCCAACAGTGTCTTTGGGTTTTGAAAGAAGCAAACAAATCTTTAGATCTGATAGTTTTCATGTATTTGTGGGATTGACTCTGACTGTACCAGCCAGCCAACAGTCTGAGCATAGGCAGCAATACACAGGACCAGATTTTACTGGCCCAGCTTCAACTCCTCCTCTGTAGTCTAGTGGTTCGAGCACTGATTCTCCCATACAGGAGACCTAGGTTCAAATCCCACAAGGTTTAAGTGGAAATCTCCTTTGACCAGTAGTCACTTCTTTAGCTCTGATAGAGTTTGTGGGCATCTTATAGCCTGCAAATTCTATTTTCCCTTCCCAAAGCCAATAGGCTGTTCATTTTATTACTGTTCCTAAGTCTCCTAAAGCAGTCTTCATAGTTGATGTGGGCTTAAGGTTTCTGCTGGACATTTGAGATCAAATTTAAGATAGAGTACTGGACATAACATTAATGCTTTCAAGCTAAATGTATTCATTTAAGTTTCCATTTAAGAAAGAGTCCTGGACATACAATTAGCAAAAAATACAGCAGTTGCCAACAGTGTCTTTGGGTTTTGAAAGAAGCAAACAAATCTTTAGATCTGATAGTTTTCATGTATTTGTGGGATTGACTCTGACTGTACCAGCCAGCCAACAGTCTGAGCATAGGCAGCAATACACAGGACCAGGTTTTGCTGGCCCAGCTTCAACTCATCCTTGTAGTCTAGTGGTTAGAGCACTGATTCTCCCATATGGGAGACCCAGGTTCAAATCCCACAAGGTTTAAGTGGAAATCTCCATTGACCAGTAGTCACTTTTTTAGCTCTGATAGAGTTTGTAGGCATCTTATAGCCTGCAAATTCTATTTTCCCTTCCCAAAGCCAGTAGGCTGTTCATTTTATTACTGTTCCTAAGTCTCCTAAAGCAGTCTTCATAGTTGATGTGGGCTTAAGGTTTCTGCTGGACATTTGAGATCAAATTAAAGATAAAGTACTGGACATAACATGTAGTGTTTTCAAGCAAAATGTTTTCATGTAAGTTTCAATTTAAGAAAGAGTCCTGGACATACAATTAGCAAAAAATACAGCAGATGCCAACAGTGTCTTTGGGTTTTGAAAGAAGCAAACAAGTCTTCTTTAGATCTGATAGTTTTCATGTATTTGTGGGATTGACTCTGACTGTACCAGCCAGCCAACAGTCTGAGCATAGGCAGCAATACACAGGACCAGGTTTTGCTGACCCAGCTTCAACTCATCCTTGTAGTCTAGTGGTTAGAGCACTGATTCTCCCATATGGGAGACCCAGGTTCAAATCCCACAAGGTTTAAGTGGAAATCTCCATTGACCAGTAGACTCTTCTTTAGCTCTGATAGACTTTGTGGGCATCTTAGAGCCTGCAAATTCTATTTTCCTTCTGTTCCTAAGTCTCCTAAAGCAGTCTTCATAGTTGATGTGGGCTTAAGGTTTCTGCTGGACGTTTGAGATAAAATTTAAGATAGAGTACTGGACATAACATTTAGTGCTTTCAAGTTAAATGTTCATGTAAGTTTCAATTGAAGAAAATGTCCTGGACATACAATTAACAAAAAATACATCAGATGCCAACAGTGTTTTTGGGGTTTGAAAGAAACAAACAAATCTTCTTTAGATCTGATAGAGATTGTGGGCATCTTATAGCCTGCAAATTCTATTTTCCCTTCCCAAAGCCAATAGGCTGTTCATTTTATTACTGTTCCTAAGTCTCCTAAAGCAGTCTTCATAGTTGATGTGGGCTTAAGGTTTCTGCTGGACATTTGAGATCAAATTTAAGATAGAGTACTGGACATAACATTTAGTGCTTTCAAGCTAAATGTATTCATTTAAGTTTCCATTCAAGAAAGAGTCCTGGACATATAATTAGCAAAAAATCCAGCAGTTGCCAACAGTGTCTTTGGGTTTTGAAAGAAGCAAACAAATCTTTAGATCTGATAGTTTTCATGTATTTGTGGGATTGACTCTGACGGTACCAGCCAGCCAACAGTCTGAGCATAGGCAGCAATAGACAGGACCAGGTTTTGCTGGCCCAGCTTCAACTCATCCTTGTAGTCTAGTGGTTAGAGCACTGATTCTCCCATATGGGAGACCCAGGTTCAAATCCCACAAGGTTTAAGTGGAAATCTCCATTGATCAGTAGTCACTTCTTTAGCTCTGATAGAGTTTGTGGGCATCTTATAGCCTGCAAATTCTATTTTCCCTTCCCAAAGCCAGTAGGTTGTTCATTTTACTACTGTTCCTTAGTCTGCTAAAGCAGTCTTCATAGTTGATGTGGGCTTAAGGTTTCTGCTGGACATTTGAGATAAAATTTAAGATAGAGTACTGGACATAACATTTAGTGGGCATCTTAGAGCCTGCAAATTCTATTTTCCTTCTGTTCCTAAGTCTCCTAAAGCAGTCTTCATAGTTGATGTGGGCTTAAGGTTTCTGCTGGACGTTTGAGATAAAATTTAAGATAGAGTACTGGACATAACATTTAGTGCTTTCAAGTTAAATGTTCATGTAAGTTTCAATTGAAGAAAATGTCCTGGACATACAATTAACAAAAATACATCAGATGCCAACAGTGTTTTTGGGTTTTGAAAGAAACAAACAAATCTTCTTTAGATCTGATAGTTTCATGTATTTGTGGGATTGACTCTGACTGTACCAGCCAGCCAACAGTCTGAGCATAGGCAGCAATACACAGGACCAGGTTTTGCTGGCCCAGCTTCAACTCATCCTTGTAGTCTAGTGGTTAGAGCACTGATTCTCCCATATGGGAGACCCAGGTTCAAATCCCACAAGGTTTAAGTGGAAATCTCCATTGACCAGTAGTCACTTCTTTAGCTCTCATAGAGATTGTGGGCATCTTATAGCCTGCAAATTCTATTTTCCCTTCCCAAAGCCAATAGGCTGTTCATTTTATTACTGTTCCTAAGTCTCCTAAAGCAGTCTTCATAGTTGATGTGGGCTTAAGGTTTCTGCTGGACATTTGAGATCAAATTTAAGATAGAGTACTGGACATAACATTTAGTGCTTTCAAGCTAAATGTATTCATTTAAGTTTCCATTCAAGAAAGAGTCCTGGACATATAATTAGCAAAAAATACAGCAGTTGCCAACAGTGTCTTTGGGTTTTGAAAGAAGCAAACAAATCTTTAGATCTGATAGTTTTCATGTATTTGTGGGATTGACTCTGACTGTACCAGCCAGCCAACAGTCTGAGCATAGGCAGCAATACACAGGACCAGGTTTTGCTGGCCCAGCTTCAACTCATCCTTGTAGTCTAGTGGTTAGAGCACTGATTCTCCCATATGGGAGACCCAGGTTCAACTCCCACAAGGTTTAAGTGGAAATCTCCATTGACCAGTAGTCACTTCTTTAGCTATGATAGAGTTTGTGGGCATCTTATAGCCTGCAAAGTCTATTTTCCCTTCCCAAAGCCAATAGGCTGTTCATTTTATTACTGTTCCTAAGTCTCCTAAAGCAGTCTTCATAGTTGATGTGGGCTTAAGGTTTCTGCTGGACGTTTGAGATAAAATTTAAGATAGAGTACTGGACATACCATTTAGTGCTTTCAAGTTAAATGTTCATGTACGTTTCAATTGAAGAAAATGTCCTGGACATACAATTGACAAAAAATACATCAGATGCCAACAGTGTTTTTGGGTTTTGAAAGAAACAAACAAATCTTCAGCTTCAACTCATCCTTGTAGTCTAGTGGTTTGAGCACTGATTCTCCCATATGGGAGACCCAGGTTCAAATCCCACAAGGTTTAAGTGGAAATCTCCATTGACCAGTAGTCACTTCTTTAGCTCTGATAGAGTTTGTGGGCATCTTATAGCCTGCAAATTCTATCTTCCCTTCCCAAAGCCAATAGGCTGTTCATTTTATTACTGTTCCTAAGTCTCCTAAAGCAGTCTTCATAGTTGATGTGGGCTTAAGGTTTCTGCTGGACATTTGAGATCAAATTAAAGATAGAGTACTGGACATAACATTAATGCTTTCAAGCAAAATGTATTCATGTAAGTTTCCATTTTAGAAAGAGTCCTGGACATAAAATTAGCAAAAAATACAGCAGATGCCAACAGTGTCTTTGGGATTTGAAAGAAGCAAACAAATCTTTAGATCTGATAGTTTTCATGTATTTGTGGGATTGACTCTGACTCTACCAGCCAGCCAACAGTCTGAGCATAGGCAGCAATACACAGGACCAGGTTTTGCTGGCTCAGCTTCAACTCATCCTTGTAGTCTAGTGGTTAGAGCACTGATTCTCCCATATGGGAGACCCAGGTTCAAATCCCACAAGGTTTAAGTGGAAATCTCCATTGACCAGTAGTCACTTCTTTAGCTCTGATAGAGTTTGTGGGCATCTTATAGCCTGCAAATTCTATTTTCCCTTCCCAAAGCCAATAGGCTGTTCATTTTATTACTGTTCCTAAGTCTCCTAAAGCAGTCTTAATAGTTGATGTGGGCTTAAGGTTTCTGCTGGACATTTGAGATCAAATTTAAGATAGAGTACTTGACATAACATTTAGTGCTGTCAAGTTAAATGTTCATGTACGTTTCAATTGAAGAAAATGTCCTGGACATATAATTAACAAAAATACATCAGATGCCAACAGTGTTTTTGGGTTTTGAAAGAAACAAACAAATCTTCTTTAGATCTGATAGTTTCATGTATTTGTTGGTTTGACTCTGACTGTACCAGCCAGCCAACAGTCTGAGCATAGGCAGCAATACATAGGACCAGGTTTTGCTGGCCCAGCTTCAACTCATCCTCTGTAGTCTAGTGGTTAGAGCACTGATTCTCCCATATGGGAGACCCAGGTTCAAATCCCACAAGGTTTAAGTGGAAATCTCCATTGATCAGTAGTCACTTCTTTAGCTCTGATAGAGTTTGTGGGCATCTTATAGCCTGCAAATTCTATTTTCCCTTCCCAAAGCCAGTAGGTTGTTCATTTTACTACTGTTCCTTAGTCTCCTAAAGCAGTCTTCATAGTTGATGTGGGCTTAAGGTTTCTGCTGGACGTTTGAGATAAAATTTAAGATAGAGTACTGGACATAACATTTAGTGCTTTCAAGTTAAATGTTCATGTAAGTTTCAATTGAAGAAAATGTCCTGGACATACAATTAACAAAAAATACATCAGATGCCAACAGTGTTTTTGGGTTTTGAAAGAAACAAACAAATCTTCTTTAGATCTGATAGTTTCATGTATTTGTGGGATTGACTCTGACTGTACCAGCCAGCCAACAGTCTGAGCATAGGCAGCAATACACAGGACCAGGTTTTGCTGGCCCAGCTTCAACTCATCCTTGTAGTCTAGTGGTTAGAGCACTGATTCTCCCATATGGGAGACCCAGGTTCAAATCCCACAAGGTTTAAGTGGAAATCTCCATTGACCAGTAGTCTCTTCTTTAGCTCTGATAGACTTTGTGGGCATCTTAGAGCCTGCAAATTCTATGTTCCTTCTGTTCCTAAGTCTCCTAAAGCAGTCTTCATAGTTGATGTGGGCTTAAGGTTTCTGCTGGACGTTTGAGATAAAATTTAAGATAGAGTACTGGACATAACATTTAGTGCTTTCAAGTTAAATGTTCATGTAAGTTTCAATTGAAGAAAATGTCCTGGACATACAATTAACAAAAAATACATCAGATGCCAACAGTGTTTTTGGGTTTTGAAAGAAACAAACAAATCTTCTTTAGATCTGATAGTTTCATGTATTTGTGGGATTGACTCTGACTGTACCAGCCAGCCAACAGTCTGAGCATAGGCAGCAATACACAGGACCAGGTTTTGCTGGCCCAGCTTCAACTCATCCTTGTAGTCTAGTGGTAAGAGCACTGATTCTCCCATATGGGAGACCCAGGTTCAAATCCCACAAGGTTTAAGTGGAAATCTCCATTGACCAGTAGTCACTTCTTTAGCTCTCATAGAGATTGTGGGCATCTTATAGCCTGCAAATTCTATTTTCCCTTCCCAAAGCCAATAGGCTTATCATTTTATTACTGTTCCTAAGTCTCCTAAAGCAGTCTTCATAGTTGATGTGGGCTTAAGGTTTCTGCTGGACGTTTGAGATAAAATTTAAGATAGAGTACTGGACATACCATTTAGTGCTTTCAAGTTAAATGTTCATGTACGTTTCAATTGAAGAAAATGTCCTGGACATACAATTGACAAAAAATACATCAGATGCCAACAGTGTTTTGGGGTTTTGAAAGAAACAAACAAATCTTCAGCTTCAACTCATCCTTGTAGTCTAGTGGTTAGAGCACTGATTTTCCCATATGGGAGACCCAGGTTCAAATCCCACAAGGTTTAAGTGGAAATCTCCATTGACCAGTAGTCACTTCTTTAGCTCTGATAGAGTTTGTGGGCATCTTATAGCCTGCAAATTCTATTTTCCCTTCCCAAAGCCAATAGGCTGTTCATTTTATTACTGTTCCTAAGTCTCCTAAAGCAGTCTTCATAGATGATGTGGGCTTAAGGTTTCTGCTGGACATTTGAGATCAAATTTAATATAGAGTACTGGATATAACATTTAGTGCTTTCAAGCTAAATTTATTCATTTAAGTTTCCATTTAAGAAAGAGTCCTGGACAAACAATTAGCAAAAAATACAGCAGTTGCCAACAGTGTCTTTGGGTTTTGAAAGAAGCAAACAAATCTTTAGATCTGATAGTTTTCATGTATTTGTGGGATTGACTCTGAGTGTACCAGCCAGCCAACAGTCTGAGCATAGGCAGCAATACACAGGACCAGGTTTTGCTGACCCAGCTTCAACTCATCCTTGTAGTCTAGTGGTTAGAGCACTGATTCTCCCATATGGGAGACCCAGGTTCAAATCCCACAAGGTTTAAGTGGAAATCTCCATTGACCAGTAGTCACTTCTTTAGCTCTGATAGAGTTTGTGGGCATCTTATAGCCTGCAAATTCTATTTTCCCTTCCCAAAGCCAATAGGCTGTTCATTTTATTACTGTTCCTAAGTACCCTAAAGCAGTCTTCATAGTTGATGTGGGCTTAAGGTTTCTGCTGGACATTTGAGATCAAATTAAAGATAGAGTACTGGACATAACATTAATGCTTTCAAGCAAAATGTATTCATGTAAGTTTCCATTTTAGAAAGAGTCCTGGACATAAAATTAGCAAAAAATACAGCAGATGCCAACAGTGTCTTTGGGATTTGAAAGAAGCAAACAAATCTTTAGATCTGATAGTTTTCATGTATTTGTGGGATTGACTCTGACTCTACCAGCCAGCCAACAGTCTGAGCATAGGCAGCAATACACAGGACCAGGTTTTGCTGGCCCAGCTTCAACTCATCCTTGTAGTCTAGTGGTTAGAGCACTGATTCTTCCATATGGGAGACCCAGGTTCAAATCCCACAAGGTTTAAGTGGAAATCTCCATTGACCAGTAGTCACTTCTTTAGCTCTGATAGAGTTTGTGGGCATCTTATAGCCTGCAAATTCTATTTTCCCTTCCCAAAGCCAATAGGCTGTTCATTTTATTACTGTTCCTAAGTCTCCTAAAGCAGTCTTCATAGTTGATGTGGGCTTAAGGTTTCTGCTGGACATTTGAGATCAAATTTAAGATAGAGTACTTGACATAACATTTAGTGCTGTCAAGTTAAATGTTCATGTACGTTTCAATTGAAGAAAATGTCCTGGACATATAATTAACAAAAATACATCAGATGCCAACAGTGTTTTTGGGTTTTGAAAGAAACAAACAAATCTTCTTTAGATCTGATAGTTTCATGTATTTGTTGGTTTGACTCTGACTGTACCAGCCAGCCAACAGTCTGAGCATAGGCAGCAATACATAGGACCAGGTTTTGCTGGCCCAGCTTCAACTCATCCTCTGTAGTCTAGTGGTTAGAGCACTGATTCTCCCATATGGGAGACCCAGGTTCAAATCCCACAAGGTTTAAGTGGAAATCTCCATTGATCAGTAGTCACTTCTTTAGCTCTGATAGAGTTTGTGGGCATCTTATAGCCTGCAAATTCTATTTTCCCTTCCCAAAGCCAGTAGGTTGTTCATTTTACTACTGTTCCTTAGTCTCCTAAAGCAGTCTTCATAGTTGATGTGGGCTTAAGGTTTCTGCTGGACGTTTGAGATAAAATTTAAGATAGAGTACTGGACATAACATTTAGTGCTTTCAAGTTAAATGTTCATGTAAGTTTCAATTGAAGAAAATGTCCTGGACATACAATTAACAAAAAATACATCAGATGCCAACAGTGTTTTTGGGTTTTGAAAGAAACAAACAAATCTTCTTTAGATCTGATAGTTTCATGTATTTGTGGGATTGACTCTGACTGTACCAGCCAGCCAACAGTCTGAGCATAGGCAGCAATACACAGGACCAGGTTTTGCTGGCCCAGCTTCAACTCATCCTTGTAGTCTAGTGGTTAGAGCACTGATTCTCCCATATGGGAGACCCAGGTTCAAATCCCACAAGGTTTAAGTGGAAATCTCCATTGACCAGTAGTCTCTTCTTTAGCTCTGATAGACTTTGTGGGCATCTTAGAGCCTGCAAATTCTATTTTCCTTCTGTTCCTAAGTCTCCTAAAGCAGTCTTCATAGTTTATGTGGGCTTAAGGTTTCTGCTGGACGTTTGAGATAAAATTTAAGATAGAGTACTGGACATAACATTTAGTGCTTTCAAGTTAAATGTTCATGTAAGTTTCAATTGAAGAAAATGTCCTGGACATACAATTAACAAAAAATACATCAGATGCCAACAGTGTTTTTGGGTTTTGAAAGAAACAAACAAATCTTCTTTAGATCTGATAGTTTCATGTATTTGTGGGATTGACTCTGACTGTACCAGCCAGCCAACAGTCTGAGCATAGGCAGCAATACACAGGACCAGGTTTTGCTGGCCCAGCTTCAACTCATCCTTGTAGTCTAGTGGTTAGAGCACTGATTCTCCCATATGGGAGACCCAGGTTCAAATCCCACAAGGTTTAAGTGGAAATCTCCATTGACCAGTAGTCACTTCTTTAGCTCTCATAGAGATTGTGGGCATCTTATAGCCTGCAAATTCTATTTTCCCTTCCCAAAGCCAATAGGCTGTTCATTTTATTACTGTTCCTAAGTCTCCTAAAGCAGTCTTCATAGTTGATGTGGGCTTAAGGTTTCTGCTGGACATTTGAGATCAAATTTAAGATAGAGTACTGGACATAACATTTAGTGCTTTCAAGCTAAATGTATTCATTTAAGTTTCCATTCAAGAAAGAGTCCTGGACATATAATTAGCAAAAAATACAGCAGTTGCCAACAGTGTCTTTGGGTTTTGAAAGAAGCAAACAAATCTTTAGATCTGATAGTTTTCATGTATTTGTGGGATTGACTCTGACTGTACCAGCCAGCCAACAGTCTGAGCATAGGCAGCAATACACAGGACCAGGTTTTGCTGGCCCAGCTTCAACTCATCCTTGTAGTCTAGTGGTTAGAGCACTGATTCTCCCATATGGGAGACCCAGGTTCAAATCCCACAAGGTTTAAGTGGAAATCTCCATTGACCAGTAGTCACTTCTTTAGCTCTGATAGAGTTTGTGGAAATCTTATAGCCTGCAAATTCTATTTTCCCTTCCCAAAGCCAATAGGCTGTTCATTTTATTACTGTTCCTAAGTCTCCTAAAGCAGTCTTCATAGTTGATGTGGGCTTAAGGTTTCTGCTGGACATTTGAGATCAAATTTAAGATAGAGTACTTGACATAACATTTAGTGCTGTCAAGTTAAATGTTCATGTACGTTTCAATTGAGGAAAATGTCCTGGACATATAATTAACAAAAATACATCAGATGCCAACAGTGTTTTTGGGTTTTGAAAGAAACAAACAAATCTTCTTTAGATCTGATACTTTCATGTATTTGTGGGTTTGACTCTGACTGTACCAGCCAGCCAACAGTCTGAGCATAGGCAGCAATACACAGGACCAGGTTTTGCTGGCCCAGCTTCAACTCATCCTCTGTAGTCTAGTGGTTAGAGGACTGATTCTCCCATATGGGAGACCCAGGTTCAAATCCCACAAGGTTTAAGTGGAAATCTCCATTGATCAGTAGTCACTTCTTTAGCTCTGATAGAGTTTGTGGGCATCTTATAGCCTGCAAATTCTATTTTCCCTTCCCAAAGCCAGTAGGTTGTTCATTTTACTACTGTTCCTTAGTCTGCTAAAGCAGTCTTCATAGTTGATGTGGGCTTAAGGTTTCTGCTGGACGTTTGAGATAAAATTTAAGATAGAGTACTGGACATAACATTTAGTGCTTTCAAGTTAAATGTTCATGTAAGTTTCAATTGAAGAAAATGTCCTGGACATACAATTAACAAAAAATACATCAGATGCCAACAGTGTTTTTGGGTTTTGAAAGAAACAAACAAATCTTCTTTAGATCTGATAGTTTCATGTATTTGTGGGATTGACTCTGACTGTACCAGCCAGCCAACAGTCTGAGCATAGGCAGCAATACACAGGACCAGGTTTTGCTGGCCCAGCTTCAACTCATCCTTGTAGTCTAGTGGTTAGAGCACTGATTCTCCCATATGGGAGACCCAGGTTCAAATCCCACAAGGTTTAAGTGGAAATCTCCATTGACCAGTAGTCACTTCTTTAGCTCTCATAGAGATTGTGGGCATCTTATAGCCTGCAAATTCTATTTTCCCTTCCCAAAGCCAATAGGCTGTTCATTTTATTACTGTTCCTAAGTCTCCTAAAGCAGTCTTCATAGTTGATGTGGGCATAAGGTTTCTGCTGGACATTTGAGATCAAATTTAAGATAGAGTACTGGACATAACATTTAGTGCTTTCAAGCTAAATGTATTCATTTAAGTTTCCATTCAAGAAAGAGTCCTGGACATATAATTAGCAAAAAATACAGCAGTTGCCAACAGTGTCTTTGGGTTTTGAAAGAAGCAAACAAATCTTTAGATCTGATAGTTTTCATGTATTTGTGGGATTGACTCTGACTGTACCAGCCAGCCAACAGTCTGAGCATAGGCAGCAATACACAGGACCAGGTTTTGCTGGCCCAGCTTCAACTCATCCTTGTAGTCTAGTGGTTAGAGCACTGATTCTCCCATATGGGAGACCCAGGTTCAACTCCCACAAGGTTTAAATGGAAATCTCCATTGACCAGTAGTCACTTCTTTAGCTCTGATAGAGTTTGTGGGCATCTTATAGCCTGCAAAGTCTATTTTCCCTTCCCAAAGCCAATAGGCTGTTCATTTTATTACTGTTCCTAAGTCTCCTAAAGCAGTCTTCATAGTTGATGTGGGCTTAAGGTTTCTGCTGGACGTTTGAGATAAAATTTAAGATAGAGTACTGGACATACCATTTAGTGCTTTCAAGTTAAATGTTCATGTACGTTTCAATTGAAGAAAATGTCCTGGACATACAATTGACAAAAAATACATCAGATGCCAACAGTGTTTTGGGGTTTTGAAAGAAACAAACAAATCTTCAGCTTCAACTCATCCTTGTAGTCTAGTGGTTAGAGCACTGATTCTCCCATATGGGAGACACAGGTTCAAATCCCACAAGGTTTAAGTGGAAATCTCCATTGACCAGTAGTCACTTCTTTAGCTCTGATAGAGTTTGTGGGCATCTTATAGCCTGCAAATTATATTTTCCCTTCCCAAAGCCAATAGGCTGTTCATTTTATTACTGTTCCTAAGTCTCCTAAAGCAGTCTTCATAGTTGATGTGGGCTTAAGGTTTCTGCTGGACATTTGAGATCAAATTTAAGATAGAGTACTTGACATAACATTTAGTGCTGTCAAGTTAAATGTTCATGTACGTTTCAATTGAAGAAAATGTCCTGGACATATAATTAACAAAAATACATCAGATGCCAACAGTGTTTTTGGGTTTTGAAAGAAACAAACAAATCTTCTTTAGATCTGATAGTTTCATGTATTTGTTGGTTTGACTCTGACTGTACCAGCCAGCCAACAGTCTGAGCATAGGCAGCAATACATAGGACCAGGTTTTGCTGGCCCAGCTTCAACTCATCCTCTGTAGTCTAGTGGTTAGAGCACTGATTCTCCCATATGGGAGACCCAGGTTCAAATCCCACAAGGTTTAAGTGGAAATCTCCATTGATCAGTAGTCACTTCTTTAGCTCTGATAGAGTTTGTGGGCATCTTATAGCCTGCAAATTCTATTTTCCCTTCCCAAAGCCAGTAGGTTGTTCATTTTACTACTGTTCCTTAGTCTCCTAAAGCAGTCTTCATAGTTGATGTGGGCTTAAGGTTTCTGCTGGACGTTTGAGATAAAATTTAAGATAGAGTACTGGACATAACATTTAGTGCTTTCAAGTTAAATGTTCATGTAAGTTTCAATTGAAGAAAATGTCCTGGACATACAATTAACAAAAAATACATCAGATGCCAACAGTGTTTTTGGGTTTTGAAAGAAACAAACAAATCTTCTTTAGATCTGATAGTTTCATGTATTTGTGGGATTGACTCTGACTGTACCAGCCAGCCAACAGTCTGAGCATAGGCAGCAATACACAGGACCAGGTTTTGCTGGCCCAGCTTCAACTCATCCTTGTAGTCTAGTGGTTAGAACACTGATTCTCCCATATGGGAGACCCAGGTTCAAATCCCACAAGGTTTAAGTGGAAATCTCCATTGACCAGTAGTCTCTTCTTTAGCTCTGATAGACTTTGTGGGCATCTTAGAGCCTGCAAATTCTATTTTCCTTCTGTTCCTAAGTCTCCTAAAGCAGTCTTCATAGTTTATGTGGGCTTAAGGTTTCTGCTGGACGTTTGAGATAAAATTTAAGATAGAGTACTGGACATAACATTTAGTGCTTTCAAGTTAAATGTTCATGTAAGTTTCAATTGAAGAAAATGTCCTGGACATACAATTAACAAAAAATACATCAGATGCCAACAGTGTTTTTGGGTTTTGAAAGAAACAAACAAATCTTCTTTAGATCTGATAGTTTCATGTATTTGTGGGATTGACTCTGACTGTACCAGCCAGCCAACAGTCTGAGCATAGGCAGCAATACACAGGACCAGGTTTTGCTGGCCCAGCTTCAACTCATCCTTGTAGTCTAGTGGTTAGAGCACTGATTCTCCCATATGGGAGACCCAGGTTCAAATCCCACAAGGTTTAAGTGGAAATCTCCATTGACCAGTAGTCACTTCTTTAGCTCTCATAGAGATTGTGGGCATCTTATAGCCTGCAAATTCTATTTTCCCTTCCCAAAGCCAATAGGCTGTTCATTTTATTACTGTTCCTAAGTCTCCTAAAGCAGTCTTCATAGTTGATGTGGGCTTAAGGTTTCTGCTGGACATTTGAGATCAAATTTAAGATAGAGTACTGGACATAACATTTAGTGCTTTCAAGCTAAATGTATTCATTTAAGTTTCCATTCAAGAAAGAGTCCTGGACATATAATTAGCAAAAAATACAGCAGTTGCCAACAGTGTCTTTGGGTTTTGAAAGAAGCAAACAAATCTTTAGATCTGATAGTTTTCAT
Organism: Misgurnus anguillicaudatus; assembly: GCF_027580225.2. Classification (NCBI taxonomy): domain Eukaryota; kingdom Metazoa; phylum Chordata; class Actinopteri; order Cypriniformes; family Cobitidae; genus Misgurnus; species Misgurnus anguillicaudatus. Next base: position 1,735,650 of record NC_073360.2, on the reverse strand, counting down.
GTATTTGTGGGATTGACTCTGACTGTACCAGCCAGCCAACAGTCTGAGCATAGGCAGCAATACACAGGACCAGGTTTTGCTGGCCCAGCTTCAACTCATCCTTGTAGTCTAGTGGTTAGAGCACTGATTCTCCCATATGGGAGACCCAGGTTCAACTCCCACAAGGTTTAAATGGAAATCTCCATTGACCAGTAGTCACTTCTTTAGCTCTGATAGAGTTTGTGGGCATCTTATAGCCTGCAAAGTCTATTTTCCCTTCCCAAAGCCAATAGGCTGTTCATTTTATTACTGTTCCTAAGTCTCCTAAAGCAGTCTTCATAGTTGATGTGGGCTTAAGGTTTCTGCTGGACGTTTGAGATAAAATTTAAGATAGAGTACTGGACATACCATTTAGTGCTTTCAAGTTAAATGTTCATGTACGTTTCAATTGAAGAAAATGTCCTGGACATACAATTGACAAAAAATACATCAGATGCCAACAGTGTTTTGGGGTTTTGAAAGAAACAAACAAATCTTCAGCTTCAACTCATCCTTGTAGTCTAGTGGTTAGAGCACTGATTCTCCCATATGGGAGACCCAGGTTCAAATCCCACAAGGTTTAAGTGGAAATCTCCATTGACCAGTAGTCACTTCTTTAGCTCTGATAGAGTTTGTGGGCATCTTATAGCCTGCAAATTCTATTTTCCCTTCCCAAAGCCAATAGGCTGTTCATTTTATTACTGTTCCTAAGTCTCCTAAAGCAGTCTTCATAGATGATGTGGGCTTAAGGTTTCTGCTGGACATTTGAGATCAAATTTAATATAGAGTACTGGATATAACATTTAGTGCTTTCAAGCTAAATGTATTCATTTAAGTTTCCATTTAAGAAAGAGTCCTGGACAAACAATTAGCAAAAAATACAGCAGTTGCCAACAGTGTCTTTGGGTTTTGAAAGAAGCAAACAAATCTTTAGATCTGATAGTTTTCATGTATTTGTGGGATTGACTCTGAGTGTACCAGCCAGCCAACAGTCTGAGCATAGGCAGCAATACACAGGACCAGGTTTTGCTGACCCAGCTTCAACTCATCCTTGTAGTCTAGTGGTTAGAGCACTGATTCTCCCATATGGGAGACCCAGGTTCAAATCCCACAAGGTTTAAGTGGAAATCTCCATTGACCAGTAGTCTCTTCTTTAGCTCTGATAGACTTTGTGGGCATCTTAGAGCCTGCAAATTCTATTTTCCTTCTGTTCCTAAGTCTCCTAAAGCAGTCTTCATAGTTGATGTGGGCTTAAGGTTTCTGCTGGACATTTGAGATCAAATTTAAGATAGAGTACTGGACATAACATTTAGTGCTGTCAAGTTAAATGTTCATGTACGTTTCAATTGAAGAAAATGTCCTGGACATATAATTAACAAAAATACATCAGATGCCAACAGTGTTTTTGGGTTTTGAAAGAAACAAACAAATCTTCTTTAGATCTGATAGTTTCATGTATTTGTTGGTTTGACTCTGACTGTACCAGCCAGCCAACAGTCTGAGCATAGGCAGCAATACACAGGACCAGGTTTTGCTGGCCCAGCTTCAACTCATCCTTGTAGTCTAGTGGTTAGAGCACTGATTCTCCCATATGGGAGACCCAGGTTCAAATCCCACAAGGTTTAAGTGGAAATCTCCATTGACCAGTAGTCACTTCTTTAGCTCTGATAGAGTTTGTGGGCATCTTATAGCCTGCAAATTCTATTTTCCCTTCCCAAAGCCAGTAGGTTGTTCATTTTACTACTGTTCCTTAGTCTCCTAAAGCAGTCTTCATAGTTGATGTGGGCTTAAGGTTTCTGCTGGACGTTTGAGATAAAATTTAAGATAGAGTACTGGACATAACATTTAGTGCTTTCAAGTTAAAGGTTCATGTAAGTTTCAATTGAAGAAAATGTCCTGGACATACAATTAACAAAAAATACATCAGATGCCAACAGTGTTTTTGGGTTTTGAAAGAAACAAACAAATCTTCTTTAGATCTGATAGTTTCATGTATTTGTGGGATTGACTCTGACTGTACCAGCCAGCCAACAGTCTGAGCATAGGCAGCAATACACAGGACCAGGTTTTGCTGGCCCAGCTTCAACTCATCCTTGTAGTCTAGTGGTTAGAGCACTGATTCTCCCATATGGGAGACCCAGGTTCAAATCCCACAAGGTTTAAGTGGAAATCTCCATTGACCAGTAGTCTCTTCTTTAGCTCTGATAGACTTTGTGGGCATCTTAGAGCCTGCAAATTCTATTTTCCTTCTGTTCCTAAGTCTCCTAAAGCAGTCTTCATAGTTGATGTGGGCTTAAGGTTTCTGCTGGACGTTTGAGATAAAATTTAAGATAGAGTACTGGACATAACATTTAGTGCTTTCAAGTTAAATGTTCATGTAAGTTTCAATTGAAGAAAATGTCCTGGACATACAATTAACAAAAAATACATCAGATGCCAACAGTGTTTTTGGGTTTTGAAAGAAACAAACAAATCTTCTTTAGATCTGATAGTTTCATGTATTTGTGGGATTGACTCTGACTGTACCAGCCAGCCAACAGTCTGAGCATAGGCAGCAATACACAGGACCAGGTTTTGCTGGCCCAGCTTCAACTCATCCTTGTAGTCTAGTGGTTAGAGCACTGATTCTCCCATATGGGAGACCCAGGTTCAAATCCCACAAGGTTTAAGTGGAAATCTCCATTGACCAGTAGTCACTTCTTTAGCTCTCATAGAGATTGTGGGCATCTTATAGCCTGCAAATTCTATTTTCCCTTCCCAAAGCCAATAGGCTGTTCATTTTATTACTGTTCCTAAGTCTCCTAAAGCAGTCTTCATAGTTGATGTGGGCTTAAGGTTTCTGCTGGACATTTGAGATCAAATTTAAGATAGAGTACTGGACATACCATTTAGTGCTTTCAAGTTAAATGTTCATGTACGTTTCAATTGAAGAAAATGTCCTGGACATACAATTGACAAAAAATACATCAGATGCCAACAGTGTTTTTGGGTTTTGAAAGAAACAAACAAGTCTTCAGCTTCAACTCATCCTTGTAGTCTAGTGGTTAGAGCACTGATTCTCCCATATGGGAGACCCAGGTTCAAATCCCACAAGGTTTAAGTGGAAATCTCCATTGACCAGTAGTCACTTCTTTAGCTCTGATAGAGTTTGTGGGCATCTTATAGCCTGCAAATTCTATTTTCCCTTCCCAAAGCCAATAGGCTGTTCATTTTATTACTGTTCCTAAGTCTCCTAAAGCAGTCTTCATAGATGATGTGGGCTTAAGGTTTCTGCTGGACATTTGAGATTAAATTTAATATAGAGTACTGGATATAACATTTAGTGCTTTCAAGCTAAATGTATTCATTTAAGTTTCCATTTAAGAAAGAGTCCTGGACAAACAATTAGCAAAAAATACAGCAGTTGCCAACAGTGTCTTTGGGTTTTGAAAGAAGCAAACAAATCTTTAGATCTGATAGTTTTCATGTATTTGTGGGATTGACTCTGACTGTACCAGCCAGCCAACAGTCTGAGCATAGGCAGCAATACACAGGACCAGGTTTTGCTGACCCAGCTTCAACTCATCCTTGTAGTCTAGTGGTTAGAGCACTGATTCTCCCATATGGGAGACCCAGGTTCAAATCCCACAAGGTTTAAGTGGAAATCTCCATTGACCAGTAGTCACTTCTTTAGCTCTGATAGAGTTTGTGGGCATCTTATAGCCTGCAAATTCTATTTTCCCTTCCCAAAGCCAATAGGCTGTTCATTTTATTACTGTTCCTAAGTACCCTAAAGCAGTCTTCATAGTTGATGTGGGCTTAAGGTTTCTGCTGGACATTTGAGATCAAATTAAAGATAGAGTACTGGACATAACATTTAGTGCTTTCAAGCTAAATGTATTCATTTAAGTTTCCATTTAAGAAAGAGTCCTGGACAAACAATTAGCAAAAAATACAGCCGTTGCCAACAGTGTCTTTGGGTTTTGAAAGAAGCAAACAAATCTTTAGATCTGATAGTTTTCATGTATTTGTGGAATTGACTCTGACTGTACCAGCCAGCCAACAGTCTGAGCATAGGCAGCAATACACAGGACCAGGTTTTGCTGACCCAGTTTCAACTCATCCTTGTAGTCTAGTGGTTAGAGCACTGATTCTCCCATATGGGAGACCCAGGTTCAAATCCCACAAGGTTTAAGTGGAAATCTCCATTGACCAGTAGTCACTTCTTTAGCTCTGATAGAGTTTGTGGGCATCTTATAGCCTGCAAATTCTATTTTCCCTTCCCAAAGCCAATAGGCTGTTCATTTTATTACTGTTCCTAAGTATCCTAAAGCAGTCTTCATAGTTGATGTGGGCTTAAGGTTTCTGCTGGACATTTGAGATCAAATTAAAGATAGAGTACTGGACATAACATTTAGTGCTGTCAAGTTAAATGTTCATGTACGTTTCAATTGAAGAAAATGTCCTGGACATATAATTAACAAAAATACATCAGATGCCAACAGTGTTTTTGGGTTTTGAAAGAAACAAACAAATCTTCTTTAGATCTGATAGTTTCATGTATTTGTTGGTTTGACTCTGACTGTACCAGCCAGCCAACAGTCTGAGCATAGGCAGCAATACACAGGACCAGGTTTTGCTGGCCCAGCTTCAACTCATCCTTGTAGTCTAGTGGTTAGAGCACTGATTCTCCCATATGGGAGACCCAGGTTCAAATCCCACAAGGTTTAAGTGGAAATCTCCATTGACCAGTAGTCACTTCTTTAGCTCTGATAGACTTTGTGGGCATCTTAGAGCCTGCAAATTCTATTTTCCCTTCCCAAAGCCAATAGGCTGTTCATTTTATTACTGTCCCTAAGTCTCCTAAAGCAGTCTTCATAGTTGATGTGGGCTTAAGGTTTCTGCTGGACATTTGAGATCAAATTTAAGATAGAGTACTGGACATAACATTTAGTGCTGTCAAGTTAAATGTTCATGTACGTTTCAATTGAAGAAAATGTCCTGGACATATAATTAACAAAAATACATCAGATGCCAACAGTGTTTTTGGGTTTTGAAAGAAACAAACAAATCTTCTTTAGATCTGATACTTTCATGTATTTGTGGGTTTGACTCTGACTGTACCAGCCAGCCAACAGTCTGAGCATAGGCAGCAATACATAGGACCAGGTTTTGCTGGCCCAGCTTCAACTCATCCTCTGTAGTCTAGTGGTTAGAGCACTGATTCTCCCATATGGGAGACCCAGGTTCAAATCCCACAAGGTTTAAGTGGAAATCTCCATTGATCAGTAGTCACTTCTTTAGCTCTGATAGAGTTTGTGGGCATCTTATAGCCTGCAAATTCTATTTTCCCTTCCCAAAGCCAGTAGGTTGTTCATTTTACTACTGTTCCTTAGTCTCCTAAAGCAGTCTTCATAGTTGATGTGGGCTTAAGGTTTCTGCTGGACGTTTGAGATAAAATTTAAGATAGAGTACTGGACATAACATTTAGTGCTTTCAAGTTAAATGTTCATGTAAGTTTCAATTGAAGAAAATGTCCTGGACATACAATTAACAAAAAATACATCAGATGCCAACAGTGTATTTGGGTTTTGAAAGAAACAAACAAATCTTCTTTAGATCTGATAGTTTCATGTATTTGTGGGATTGACTCTGACTGTACCAGCCAGCCAACAGTCTGAGCATAGGCAGCAATACACAGGACCAGGTTTTGCTGGCCCAGCTTCAACTCATCCTTGTGGTCTAGTGGTTAGATCACTGATTCTCCCATATGGGAGACCCAGGTTCAAATCCCACAAGGTTTAATTGGAAATCTCCATTGACCAGTAGTCTCTTCTTTAGCTCTGATAGACTTTGTGGGCATCTTAGAGCCTGCAAATTCTATTTTCCTTCTGTTCCTAAGTCTCCTAAAGCAGTCTTCATAGTTTATGTGGGCTTAAGGTTTCTGCTGGACGTTTGAGATAAAATTTAAGATAGAGTACTGGACATAACATTTAGTGCTTTCAAGTTAAATGTTCATGTAAGTTTCAATTGAAGAAAATGTCCTGGACATACAATTAACAAAAAATACATCAGATGCCAACAGTGTTTTTGGGTTTTGAAAGAAACAAACAAATCTTCTTTAGATCTGATAGTTTCATGTATTTGTGGGATTGACTCTGACTGTACCAGCCAGCCAACAGTCTGAGCATAGGCAGCAATACACAGGACCAGGTTTTGCTGGCCCAGCTTCAACTCATCCTTGTAGTCTAGTGGTTAGAGCACTGATTCTCCCATATGGAAGACCCAGGTTCAAATCCCACAAGGTTTAAGTGGAAATCTCCATTGACCAGTAGTCACTTCTTTAGCTCTCATAGAGATTGTGGGCATCTTATAGCCTGCAAATTCTATTTTCCCTTCCCAAAGCCAATAGGCTGTTCATTTTATTACTGTTCCTAAGTCTCCTAAAGCAGTCTTCATAGTTGATGTGGGCTTAAGGTTTCTGCTGGACATTTGAGATCAAATTTAAGATAGAGTACTGGACATAACATTTAGTGCTTTCAAGCTAAATGTATTCATTTAAGTTTCCATTCAAGAAAGAGTCCTGGACATATAATTAGCAAAAAATACAGCAGTTGCCAACAGTGTCTTTGGGTTTTGAAAGAAGCAAACAAATCTTTAGATCTGATAGTTTTCATGTATTTGTGGGATTGACTCTGACTGTACCAGCCAGCCAACAGTCTGAGCATAGGCAGCAATACACAGGACCAGGTTTTGCTGGCCCAGCTTCAACTCATCCTTGTAGTCTAGTGGTTAGAGCACTGATTCTCCCATATGGGAGACCCAGGTTCAACTCCCACAAGGTTTAAATGGAAATCTCCATTGACCAGTAGTCACTTCTTTAGCTCTGATAGAGTTTGTGGGCATCTTATAGCCTGCAAAGTCTATTTTCCCTTCCCAAAGCCAATAGGCTGTTCATTTTATTACTGTTCCTAAGTCTCCTAAAGCAGTCTTCATAGTTGATGTGGGCTTAAGGTTTCTGCTGGACGTTTGAGATAAAATTTAAGATAGAGTACTGGACATACCATTTAGTGCTTTCAAGTTAAATGTTCATGTACGTTTCAATTGAAGAAAATGTCCTGGACATACAATTGACAAAAAATACATCAGATGCCAACAGTGTTTTGGGGTTTTGAAAGAAACAAACAAATCTTCAGCTTCAACTCATCCTTGTAGTCTAGTGGTTAGAGCACTGATTCTCCCATATGGGAGACCCAGGTTCAAATCCCACAAGGTTTAAGTGGAAATCTCCATTGACCAGTAGTCACTTCTTTAGCTCTGATAGAGTTTGTGGGCATCTTATAGCCTGCAAATTCTATTTTCCCTTCCCAAAGCCAATAGGCTGTTCATTTTATTACTGTTCCTAAGTCTCCTAAAGCAGTCTTCATAGATGATGTGGGCTTAAGGTTTCTGCTGGACATTTGAGATCAAATTTAATATAGAGTACTGGATATAACATTTAGTGCTTTCAAGCTAAATGTATTCATTTAAGTTTCCATTTAAGAAAGAGTCCTGGACAAACAATTAGCAAAAAATACAGCAGTTGCCAACAGTGTCTTTGGGTTTTGAAAGAAGCAAACAAATCTTTAGATCTGATAGTTTTCATGTATTTGTGGGATTGACTCTGAGTGTACCAGCCAGCCAACAGTCTGAGCATAGGCAGCAATACACAGGACCAGGTTTTGCTGACCCAGCTTCAACTCATCCTTGTAGTCTAGTTGTTAGAGCACTGATTCTCCCATATGGGAGACCCAGGTTCAAATCCCACAAGGTTTAAGTGGAAATCTCCATTGACCAGTAGTCTCTTCTTTAGCTCTGATAGACTTTGTGGGCATCTTAGAGCCTGCAAATTCTATTTTCCTTCTGTTCCTAAGTCTCCTAAAGCAGTCTTCATAGTTGATGTGGGCTTAAGGTTTCTGCTGGACATTTGAGATCAAATTTAAGATAGAGTACTGGACATAACATTTAGTGCTGTCAAGTTAAATGTTCATGTACGTTTCAATTGAAGAAAATGTCCTGGACATATAATTAACAAAAATACATCAGATGCCAACAGTGTTTTTGGGTTTTGAAAGAAACAAACAAATCTTCTTTAGATCTGATAGTTTCATGTATTTGTTGGTTTGACTCTGACTGTACCAGCCAGCCAACAGTCTGAGCATAGGCAGCAATACATAGGACCAGGTTTTGCTGGCCCAGCTTCAACTCATCCTCTGTAGTCTAGTGGTTAGAGCACTGATTCTCCCATATGGGAGACCCATGTTCAAATCCCACAAGGTTTAAGTGGAAATCTCCATTGATCAGTAGTCACTTCTTTAGCTCTGATAGAGTTTGTGGGCATCTTATAGCCTGCAAATTCTATTTTCCCTTCCCAAAGCCAGTAGGTTGTTCATTTTACTACTGTTCCTTAGTCTCCTAAAGCAGTCTTCATAGTTGATGTGGGCTTAAGGTTTCTGCTGGACGTTTGAGATAAAATTTAAGATAGAGTACTGGACATAACATTTAGTGCTTTCAAGTTAAAGGTTCATGTAAGTTTCAATTGAAGAAAATGTCCTGGACATACAATTAACAAAAAATACATCAGATGCCAACAGTGTTTTTGGGTTTTGAAAGAAACAAACAAATCTTCTTTAGATCTGATAGTTTCATGTATTTGTGGGATTGACTCTGACTGTACCAGCCAGCCAACAGTCTGAGCATAGGCAGCAATACACAGGACCAGGTTTTGCTGGCCCAGCTTCAACTCATCCTTGTAGTCTAGTGGTTAGAGCACTGATTCTCCCATATGGGAGACCCAGGTTCAAATCCCACAAGGTTTAAGTGGAAATCTCCATTGACCAGTAGTCTCTTCTTTAGCTCTGATAGACTTTGTGGGCATCTTAGAGCCTGCAAATTCTATTTTCCTTCTGTTCCTAAGTCTCCTAAAGCAGTCTTCATAGTTGATGTGGGCTTAAGGTTTCTGCTGGACGTTTGAGATAAAATTTAAGATAGAGTACTGGACATAACATTTAGTGCTTTCAAGTTAAATGTTCATGTAAGTTTCAATTGAAGAAAATGTCCTGGACATACAATTAACAAAAAATACATCAGATGCCAACAGTGTTTTTGGGTTTTGAAAGAAACAAACAAATCTTCTTTAGATCTGATAGTTTCATGTATTTGTGGGATTGACTCTGACTGTACCAGCCAGCCAACAGTCTGAGCATAGGCAGCAATACACAGGACCAGGTTTTGCTGGCCCAGCTTCAACTCATCCTTGTAGTCTAGTGGTTAGAGCACTGATTCTCCCATATGGGAGACCCAGGTTCAAATCCCACAAGGTTTAAGTGGAAATCTCCATTGACCAGTAGTCACTTCTTTAGCTCTCATAGAGATTGTGGGCATCTTATAGCCTGCAAATTCTATTTTCCCTTCCCAAAGCCAATAGGCTGTTCATTTTATTACTGTTCCTAAGTCTCCTAAAGCAGTCTTCATAGTTGATGTGGGCTTAAGGTTTCTGCTGGACATTTGAGATCAAATTTAAGATAGAGTACTGGACATACCATTTAGTGCTTTCAAGTTAAATGTTCATGTACGTTTCAATTGAAGAAAATGTCCTGGACATACAATTGACAAAAAATACATCAGATGCCAACAGTGTTTTTGGGTTTTGAAAGAAACAAACAAATCTTCAGCTTCAACTCATCCTTGTAGTCTAGTGGTTAGAGCACTGATTCTCCCATATGGGAGACCCAGGTTCAAATCCCACAAGGTTTAAGTGGAAATCTCCATTGACCAGTAGTCACTTCTTTAGCTCTGATAGAGTTTGTGGGCATCTTATAGCCTGCAAATTCTATTTTCCCTTCCCAAAGCCAATAGGCTGTTCATTTTATTACTGTTCCTAAGTCTCCTAAAGCAGTCTTCATAGATGATGTGGGCTTAAGGTTTCTGCTGGACATTTGAGATTAAATTTAATATAGAGTACTGGATATAACATTTAGTGCTTTCAAGCTAAATGTATTCATTTAAGTTTCCATTTAAGAAAGAGTCCTGGACAAACAATTAGCAAAAAATACAGCAGTTGCCAACAGTGTCTTTGGGTTTTGAAAGAAGCAAACAAATCTTTAGATCTGATAGTTTTCATGTATTTGTGGGATTGACTCTGACTGTACCAGCCAGCCAACAGTCTGAGCATAGGCAGCAATACACAGGACCAGGTTTTGCTGACCCAGCTTCAACTCATCCTTGTAGTCTAGTGGTTAGAGCACTGATTCTCCCATATGGGAGACCCAGGTTCAAATCCCACAAGGTTTAAGTGGAAATCTCCATTGACCAGTAGTCACTTCTTTAGCTCTGATAGAGTTTGTGGGCATCTTATAGCCTGCAAATTCTATTTTCCCTTCCCAAAGCCAATAGGCTGTTCATTTTATTACTGTTCCTAAGTACCCTAAAGCAGTCTTCATAGTTGATGTGGGCTTAAGGTTTCTGCTGGACATTTGAGATCAAATTAAAGATAGAGTACTGGACATAACATTTAGTGCTTTCAAGCTAAATGTATTCATTTAAGTTTCCATTTAAGAAAGAGTCCTGGACAAACAATTAGCAAAAAATACAGCAGTTGCCAACAGTGTCTTTGGATTTTGAAAGAAGCAAACAAATCTTTAGATCTGATAGTTTTCATGTATTTGTGGAATTGACTCTGACTGTACCAGCCAGCCAACAGTCTGAGCATAGGCAGCAATACACAGGACCAGGTTTTGCTGACCCAGTTTCAACTCATCCTTGTAGTCTAGTGGTTAGAGCACTGATTCTCCCATATGGGAGACCCAGGTTCAAATCCCACAAGGTTTAAGTGGAAATCTCCATTGACCAGTAGTCACTTCTTTAGCTCTGATAGAGTTTGTGGGCATCTTATAGCCTGCAAATTCTATTTTCCCTTCCCAAAGCCAATAGGCTGTTCATTTTATTACTGTTCCTAAGTACCCTAAAGCAGTCTTCATAGTTGATGTGGGCTTAAGGTTTCTGCTGGACATTTGAGATCAAATTAAAGATAGAGTACTGGACATAACATTTAGTGCTGTCAAGTTAAATGTTCATGTACGTTTCAATTGAAGAAAATGTCCTGGACATATAATTAACAAAAATACATCAGATGCCAACAGTGTTTTTGGGTTTTGAAAGAAACAAACAAATCTTCTTTAGATCTGATAGTTTCATGTATTTGTTGGTTTGACTCTGACTGTACCAGCCAGCCAACAGTCTGAGCATAGGCAGCAATACACAGGACCAGGTTTTGCTGGCCCAGCTTCAACTCATCCTTGTAGTCTAGTGGTTAGAGCACTGATTCTCCCATATGGGAGACCCAGGTTCAAATCCCACAAGGTTTAAGTGGAAATCTCCATTGACCAGTAGTCACTTCTTTAGCTCTGATAGACTTTGTGGGCATCTTAGAGCCTGCAAATTCTATTTTCCCTTCCCAAAGCCAATAGGCTGTTCATTTTATTACTGTCCCTAAGTCTCCTAAAGCAGTCTTCATAGTTGATGTGGGCTTAAGGTTTCTGCTGGACATTTGAGATCAAATTTAAGATAGAGTACTGGACATAACATTTAGTGCTGTCAAGTTAAATGTTCATGTACGTTTCAATTGAAGAAAATGTCCTGGACATATAATTAACAAAAATACATCAGATGCCAACAGTGTTTTTGGGTTTTGAAAGAAACAAACAAATCTTCTTTAGATCTGATACTTTCATGTATTTGTGGGTTTGACTCTGACTGTACCAGCCAGCCAACAGTCTGAGCATAGGCAGCAATACACAGGACCAGGTTTTGCTGGCCCAGCTTCAACTCATCCTTGTGGTCTAGTGGTTAGATCACTGATTCTCCCATATGGGAGACCCAGGTTCAAATCCCACAAGGTTTAATTGGAAATCTCCATTGACCAGTAGTCTCTTCTTTAGCTCTGATAGACTTTGTGGGCATCTTAGAGCCTGCAAATTCTATTTTCCTTCTGTTCCTAAGTCTCCTAAAGCAGTCTTCATAGTTGATGTGGGCTTAAGGTTTCTGCTGGGCGTTTGAGATAAAATTTAAGATAGAGTACTGGACATAACATTTAGTGCTTTCAAGTTAAATGTTCATGTAAGTTTCAATTGAAGAAAATGTCCTGGACATACAATTAACAAAAAATACATCAGATGCCAACAGTGTTTTTGGGTTTTGAAAGAAACAAACAAATCTTCTTTAGATCTGATAGTTTCATGTATTTGTGGGATTGACTCTGACTGTACCAGCCAGCCAACAGTCTGAGCATAGGCAGCAATACACAGGACCAGGTTTTGCTGGCCCAGCTTCAACTCATCCTTGTAGTCTAGTGGTTAGAGCACTGATTCTCCCATATGGGAGACCCAGGTTCAACTCCCACAAGGTTTAAGTGGAAATCTCCATTGACCAGTAGTCACTTCTTTAGCTCTGATAGAGTTTGTGGGCATCTTATAGCCTGCAAAGTCTATTTTCCCTTCCCAAAGCCAATAGGCTGTTCATTTTATTACTGTTCCTAAGTCTCCTAAAGCAGTCTTCATAGTTGATGTGGGCTTAAGGTTTCTGCTGGACGTTTGAGATAAAATTTAAGATAGAGTACTGGACATACCATTTAGTGCTTTCAAGTTAAATGTTCATGTACGTTTCAATTGAAGAAAATGTCCTGAGGGCTGTTTCATAAAACTAGATTACAGAATAAGCCAGGCTTATTTTGTTAAGTCTGGCTTATTGCCGGTGGATTTTGTTTCATAAAACAAACTTGAACTAGTTCAACCCCGGTTACTATGGAAACTTATGCTTGCAAACTAGCCTGGTCCGGAGCAGGCTAACTGTCAGGCTAAGCCTCATTGTTGCTTAACTAGATTTCCACTAACACTGAAATGTAAATGCAATGATATTACAGCTGACTCTTTGATATTTTATTTGACTTTATTAACCACTATTAATCTAACAATTAAAGAAAATCAACTTATATATTAAATTTGATAAATTTTGTTACAATAATTAATAAAATATAGACATGTGTTTCATAATATGGTATATAGGCCTATCAAATGTTGAATATAAATGATAATCTTAACTAAGGATAATAGTTCATTAACAAATTTAAGATGTATCTAAATTAATATAATTGCAACGTATTTATGAAATATATATATATATATATATATATATATATATATATATATATATATATATTTTTTTTTTTAAGATTGTCTGTCACACAAAGACGAAATTTAATTTAAATATACAACACACAAAAGTCAAGTACAGTCATTTAATTTTTTTTATGCTTGGTGTGCATAAAAATGCACATTATTTTAAAGATCTACAGTATTTGTATCTTTCTCTAGTTGTAAAATTTTTCTTGAAATTAAAAAAAATATATGGTGTCTGCATGGCTGAAGGAATACAATATAATTATGTGATGGTATGCTCTTGGCATTTTGTTGTAATGAGTTAAAATTCTTTTTTTATCACAGAGAAGATTGTTAGTGTCCTGCATACAATATTTTTTCAGCTCACAAGGATTGTACTGACTTACAGTATAATGTGCTTATACCTCAGGCTTTTCTTCAACTGATCCTCACCCTGTAACCATTCATAAAACTCTGTTTATCTATCAACACCTAACACTACACTGTTGAAAAATTATGTAGAACTTACAGTATTACTGTCAGCTGTTTGCCAGTAACTTACTGTAGATTTATATGTACGTTATTTACTGGCAACAGCCTGTTCAAAGCTAAACGAACACCAAACATTAACAAGTCTTTTTATTTACAGAATAAAACCATCAAATAACAGCCTCATGCAAAGCATTCTGGAAACCAAAATATGAAGGAAACAACAGAAAAAGGTTCATGAGGATTTCTGGTTCACAAAATGCTTTGCATGAAGCTGTTATTTTATAGTTTTATGCTGTAAAATCATAGACTTGTTAATGTTTAATGTTGATTTAACTTTGAACAAACTGTTGCCAGTAAATAATAAACCTTTAAATCTACATAAGTTACTGGCAAACAGCTGCATAACTACAGCTAATTTTTTAACAGTGTGATAATAACCCAGTGGTTTAAAATCTCTCATACTCCCAGGGTTTAACATGATGACTTGTGACTCTAAAACGCACACATAATTTGCCATCAAAAATGTTTTAAGTAACATCAAGTCAAGTCAAGTAATAATGATTGGTCAAGAATATGTGTAACATATATGATTTTACACAATCATTTCTTGTACTACTGTAAATTCAGAAATGCATATGCTGTTCACCCACCATGCTCAGTGACCCCATTTTTTTCTTTCAAGCACACTTCATCTGCAGGAGTAAAAGCTGTGCTGCTGACAGATGCCAGTGCTCTCCTCATTGCCAGTTAACATCTTTGGCAGCTAACATTATGAGATTAGACACTTCTTCTAGCATATGATTATGCTTAAATCAACTACACTTCTTATGAACAATATATTATTATATTTTATTTTCACCTGTTACTTTATTGTCCACTCAAGTTGCTGCTTTTGAAATGTACCCCCAAATAAAAAATAAATAAATGTAAGTTACATTTAAAGTTACTGTAAATGTATTAAAATCATTCATCTGCTAAATATTTATTATATAGGTTACTTAGTAAACTACAAATTGTCTTTTAAAAGTTACGATTTGTGTTATTTTTTTAAAGTACACCATACAAAAATTAGTAAAGTATAGCCACATAAGCTTTGACGAGGCTTGAACCCGGATCCCCGCATGCGCTACTGAGAGCACTAACCTCTGGGCCATCATTTCTAACGGTGTTTCAACAACAAGACAATATATTTAAATTTAGTTTCAGGGATTTAATCCATAAGGACTTTTCAACTATTTTATGGGTTTGTTTATTGCAGCAGTATTATAATTTTCAGTCAGTAGTACATTTTCATACATTTTTATCAAAAACGACCGCTTTCTCTTTAACTTGGATCGATTTGATCCATGCTCGACCTCTAGGGCTGCCCAAGAATAGCGTGCACGCGCAATTATCTTGACTAGGGAAATCTGGATCACATTAGTTGGATTGCGTAAGCTTCATTTGCCTTTTTTGAAACCGCTTTAGCCTCGCCTCATTTGTTAGGTTAATTCAAGTCGAGTTTGTAACTTTAATCCTCGCTTTTCCAAGCGAGTTTTATGAAATAGCCCTCTGGACATACAATTGACAAAAAATACATCAGATGCCAACAGTGTTTTTGGGTTTTGAAAGAAACAAACAAATCTTCAGCTTCAACTCATCCTTGTAGTCTAGTGGTTAGAGCACTGATTCTCCCATATGGGAGACCCAGGTTCAACTCCCACAAGGTTTAAGTGGAAATCTCCATTGACCAGTAGTCACTTCTTTAGCTCTGATAGAGTTTGTGGGCATCTTATAGCCTGCAAAGTCTATTTTCCCTTCCCAAAGCCAATAGGCTGTTCATTTTATTACTGTTCCTAAGTCTTAAAGCAGTCTTCATAGTTGATGTGGGCTTAAGGTTTCTGCTGGACATTTGAGATCAAATTTAAGATAGAGTACTGGACATATAATTTAGTGCTGTCAAGTTAAATGTTCATGTACGTTTCAATTGAAGAAAATGTCCTGGACATACAATTAACAAAAATACATCAGATGCCAACAGTGTTTTTGGGTTTTGAAAGAAACAAACAAATCTTCTTTAGATCTGATAGTTTCATGTATTTGTGGGTTTGACTCTGACTGTACCAGCCAGCCAACAGTCTGAGCATAGGCAGCAATACACAGGACCAGGTTTTGCTGGCCCAGCTTCAACTCATCCTCTGTAGTCTAGTGGTTAGAGCACTGATTCTCCCATATGGGAGACCCAGGTTCAAATCCCACAAGGTTTAAGTGGAAATCTCCATTGATCAGTAGTCACTTCTTTAGCTCTGATAGAGTTTGTGGGCATCTTATAGCCTGCAAATTCTATTTTCCCTTCCCAAAGCCAGTAGGTTGTTCATTTTACTACTGTTCCTTAGTCTCCTAAAGCAGTCTTCATAGTTGATGTGGGCTTAAGGTTTCTGCTGGACGTTTGAGATAAAATTTAAGATAGAGTACTGGACATAACATTTAGTGCTTTCAAGTTAAATGTTCATGTAAGTTTCAATTGAAGAAAATGTCCTTGACATACAATTAACAAAAAATACATCAGATGCCAACAGTGTTTTTGGGTTTTGAAAGAAACAAACAAATCTTCTTAAGATCTGATAGTTTCATGTATTTGTGGGATTGACTCTGACTGTACCAGCCAGCCAACAGTCTGAGCATAGGCAGCAATACACAGAACCAGGTTTTGCTGGCCCAGCTTCAACTCATCCTTGTAGTCTAGTGGTTAGAGCACTGATTCTCCCATATGGGAGACCCAGGTTTAAATCCCACAAGGTTTAAGTGAAAATCTCCATTGACCAGTAGTCACTTCTTTAGCTCTGATAGAGTTTGTGGGCATCTTATAGCCTGCAAATTCTATTTTCCCTTCCCAAAGCCAGTAGGTTGTTCATTTTACTACTGTTCCTTAGTCTCCTAAAGCAGTCTTCATAGTTGATGTGGGCTTAAGGTTTCTGCTGGACGTTTGAGATAAAATTTAAGATAGAGTACTGGACATAACATTTAGTGCTTTCAAGTTAAATGTTCATGTAAGTTTCAATTGAAGAAAATGTCCTGGACATACAATTAACAAAAAATACATCAGATGCCAACAGTGTTTTTGGGTTTTGAAAGAAACAAACAAATCTTCAGCTTCAACTCATCCTTGTAGTCTAGTGGTTAGAGCACTGATTCTCCCATATGGGAGACCCAGGTTCAAATCCCACAAGGTTTAAGTGGAAATCTCCATTGACCAGTAGTCACTTCTTTAGCTCTGATAGAGTTTGTGGGCATCTTATAGCCTGCAAATTCTATTTTCCCTTCCCAAAGCCAATAGGCTGTTCATTTTATTACTGTTCCTAAGTCTCCTAAAGCAGTCTTCATAGTTGATGTGGGCTTAAGGTTTCTGCTGGACATTTGAGATCAAATTTAA
Organism: Misgurnus anguillicaudatus; assembly: GCF_027580225.2. Classification (NCBI taxonomy): domain Eukaryota; kingdom Metazoa; phylum Chordata; class Actinopteri; order Cypriniformes; family Cobitidae; genus Misgurnus; species Misgurnus anguillicaudatus. The sequence continues at coordinate 1,718,556 of NC_073360.2, read as the reverse complement.
GATAGAGTACTGGATATAACATTTAGTGCTTTCAAGCTAAATGTATTCATTTAAGTTTCCATTTAAGAAAGAGTCCTGGACAAACAATTAGCAAAAAATACAGCAGTTGCCAACAGTGTCTTTGGGTTTTGAAAGAAGCAAACAAATCTTTAGATCTGATAGTTTTCATGTATTTGTGGGATTGACTCTGACTGTACCAGCCAGCCAACAGTCTGAGCATAGGCAGCAATACACAGGACCAGGTTTTGCTGACCCAGCTTCAACTCATCCTTGTAGTCTAGTGGTTAGAGCACTGATTCTCCCATATGGGAGACCCAGGTTCAAATCCCACAAGGTTTAAGTGGAAATCTCCATTCACCAGTAGTCACTTCTTTAGCTCTGATAGAGTTTGTGGGCATCTTATAGCCTGCAAATTCTATTTTCCCTTCCCAAAGCCAATAGGCTGTTTATTTTATTACTGTTCCTAAGTACCCTAAAGCAGTCTTCATAGTTGATGTGGGCTTAAGGTTTCTGCTGGACATTTGAGATCAAATTAAAGATAGAGTACTGGACATAACATGAATGCTTTCAAGCTAAATGTATTCATGTAAGTTTCCATTTAAGAAAGAGTCCTGGACATAAAATTAGCAAAAAATACAGCAGATGCCAACAGTGTCTTTGGGTTTTGAAAGAAACAAACAAATCTTCTCTAGATCTGATAGTTTCATGTATTTGTGGGATTGACTCTGACTGTACCAGCCAGCCAACAGTCTGAGCATAGGCAGCAATACACAGGACCAGATTTTACTGGCCTAGCTTCAACTCATCCTCTGTAGTCTAGTGGTTCGAGCACTGATTCTCCCATACAGGAGACCCAGGTTCAAATCCCACAAGATTTAAGTGGAAATCTCCTTTGAGCAATAACCACTTATTTAGCTCTGATAGAGTTTGTGGGCATCCTATAACCTGCAAATTCTATTTTCCCTTCCCAAAGCCAATAGGCTGTTCATTTTATTACTGTTCCTAAGTCTCCTAAAGCAGTCTTCATAGTTGATGTGGGCTTAAGGTTTCTGCTGGACAATTGAGATCAAATTTAAGATAGAGTACTGGATATAACATTTAGTGCTTTCAAGCTAAATGTATTCATTTAAGTTTCCATTTAAGAAAGAGTCCTGGACATACAATTAGCAAAAAATACAGCAGTTGCCAACAGTGTCTTTGGGTTTTGAAAGAAGCAAACAAATCTTTAGATCTGATAGTTTTCATGTATTTGTGGGATTGACTCTGACTGTACCAGCCAGCCAACATTCTGAGCATAGGCAGCAATACACAGGACCAGGTTTTGCTGGCCCAGCTTCAACTCATCCTTGTAGTCTAGTGGTTAGAGCACTGATTCTCCCATATGGGAGACCCAGGTTCAAATCTCACAAGGTTTAAGTGGAAATCTCCATTGAGCAGTAACCACTTATTTAGCTCTGATAGAGTTTGTGGGCATCCTATAGCCTGCAAATTCTATTTTCCCTTCCCAAAGCCAATAGGCTGTTCATTTTATTACTGTTCCTAAGTCTCCTAAAGCAGTCTTCATAGTTGATGTGGGCTTAAGGTTTCTGCTGGACATTTGAGATCAAATTAAAGATAGAGTACTGGACATAACATGAATGCTTTCAAGCTAAATGTATTCATGTAAGTTTCCATTTAAGAAAGAGTCCTGGACATAAAATTAGCAAAAAATACAGCAGATGCCAACAGTGTCTTTGTGATTTGAAAGAAGCAAACAAATCTTTAGATCTGATAGTTTTCATGTATTTGTGGGATTGACTCTGACTGTACCAGCCAGCCAACAGTCTGAGCATAGGCAGCAATACACAGGACCAGATTTTACTGACCCAGCTTCAACTCATCCTCTGTAGTCTAGTGGTTCGAGCACTGATTCTCCCATACAGGAAACCCAGGTTCAAATCCCACAAGGTTTAAGTGGAAATCTCAATTAATCAGTAGTCACTTCTTTAGCTCTGATAGAGTTTGTGGGCATCTTATAGCCTGCAAATTCTATTTTCCCTTCCCAAAGCCAATAGGCTGTTCATTTTATTACTGTTCCTAAGTACCCTAAAGCAGTCTTCATAGTTGATGTGGGCTTAAGGTTTCTGCTGGACATTTGAGATCAAATTTAAGATAGAGTACTGGACATAACATTTAGTGCTGTCAAGTTAAATGTTCATGTACGTTTCAATTGAAGAAAATGTCCTGGACATATAATTAACAAAAATACATCAGATGCCAACAGTGTTTTTGGGTTTTGAAAGAAACAAACAAATCTTCTTTAGATCTGATAGTTTCATGTATTTGTGGGTTTGACTCTGACTGTACCAGCCAGCCAACAGTCTGAGCATAGGCAGCAATACATAGGACCAGGTTTTGCTGGCCCAGCTTCAACTCATCCTCTGTAGTCTAGTGGTTAGAGCACTGATTCTCCCATATGGGAGACCCAGGTTCAAATCCCACAAGGTTTAAGTGGAAATCTCCATTGATCAGTAGTCACTTCTTTAGCTCTGATAGAGTTTGTGGGCATCTTATAGCCTGCAAATTCTATTTTCCCTTCCCAAGGCCAGTAGGTTGTTCATTTTACTACTGTTCCTTAGTCTCCTAAAGCAGTCTTCATAGTTGATGTGGGCTTAAGGTTTCTGCTGGACGTTTGAGATAAAATTTAAGATAGAGTACTGGACATAACATTTAGTGCTTTCAAGTTAAATGTTCATGTAAGTTTCAATTGAAGAAAATGTCCTGGACATACAATTAACAAAAAATACATCAGATGCCAACAGTGTTTTTGGGTTTTGAAAGAAACAAACAAATCTTCTTTAGATCTGATAGTTTCATGTATTTGTGGGATTGACTCTGACTGTACCAGCCAGCCAACAGTCTGAGCATAGGCAGCAATACACAGGACCAGGTTTTGCTGGCCCAGCTTCAACTCATCCTTGTAGTCTAGTGGTTAGAGCACTGGTTCTCCCATATGGGAGACCCAGGTTCAAATCCCACAAGGTTTAAGTGGAAATCTCCATTGACCAGTAGTCACTTCTTTAGCTCTGATAGAGTTTGTGGGCATCTTATAGCCTGCAAAGTCTATTTTCCCTTCCCAAAGCCAATAGGCTGTTTATTTTATTACTGTTCCTTAGTACCCTAAAGCAGTCTTCATAGTTGATGTGGGCTTAAGGTTTCTGCTGGACATTTGAGATCAAATTAAAGATAGAGTACTGGACATAACATTCATGCTTTCAAGCTAAATGTATTCATGTAAGTTTCCATTTAAGAAAGAGTCCTGGACATAAAATTAGCAAAAAATACAGCAGATGCCAACAGTGTCTTTGGGATTTGAAAGAAGCAAACAAATCTTTAGATCTGATAGTTTTCATGTATTTGTGGGATTGACTCTGACTGTACCAGCCAGCCAACAGTCTGAGCATAGGCAGCAATACACAGGCCAGGTTTTGCTGGACCAGCTTCAACTCATCCTTGTAGTCTAGTGGTTAGAGCACTGATTCTCCCATATGGGAGACCCAGGTTCAAATCCCACAAGGTTTAAGTGGAAATCTCCATTGACCAGTAGTCACTTCATTAGCTCTGATAGAGTTTGTGGGCATCTTATAGCCTGCAAATTCTATTTTCCCTTCCCAAAGCCAATAGGCTGTTCATTTTATTACTGTTCCTAAGTCTCCTAAAGCAGTCTTCATAGTTGATGTGGGCTTAAGGTTTCTGCTGGACATTTGAGATCAAATTTAAGATAGAGTACTGGACATAACATTTAGTACTTTCAAGCTAAATGTATTCATTTAAGTTTCCATTTAAGAAAGAGTCCTGGACATACAATGAGCAAAAAATACAGCAGTTGCCAACAGTGTCTTTGGGTTTTGAAAGAAGCAAACAAATCTTTAGATCTGATAGTTTTCATGTATTTGTGGGATTGACTCTGACTGTACCAGCCAGCCAACAGTCTGAGCATAGGCAGCAATACACAGGCCAGGTTTTGCTGGCCCAGCTTCAACTCATCCTTGTAGTCTAATGGTTAGAGCACTGATTCTCCCATTTGGGAGACCCAGGTTCAAATCCCACAAGGTTTAAGTGGAAATCTCCATTGACCAGTAGTCACTTCTTTAGCTCTGATAGAGTTTGTGGGCATCTTATAGCCTGCAAATTCTATTTTCCCTTCCCAAAGCCAATAGGCTGTTCATTTTATTACTGTTCCTAAGTATCCTAAAGCAGTCTTCATAGTTGATGTGGGCTTAAGGTTTCTGCTGGACATTTGAGATCAAATTTAAGATAGAGTACTGGACATAACATTTAGTGCTTTCAAGCTAAATGTATTCATGTAAGTTTCCATTTAAGAAAGAGTCCTGGACATACAATTAGCCAAAAATACAGCAGATGCCAACAGTGTCTTTGGGTTTTGAAAGAAACAAACAAATCTTCTCTAGATCTGATAGTTTCATGTATTTGTGGGATTGACTCTGACTGTACCAGCCAGCCAACAGTCTGAGCATAGGCAGCAATACACAGGACCAGATTTTACTGACCCAGCTTCAACTCATCCTCTGTAGTCTAGTGGTTCGAGCACTGATTCTCCCATAGAGGAAACCCAGGTTCAAATCCCACAAGGTTTAAGTGGAAATCTCAATTGATCAGTAGTCACTTCTTTAGCTCTGATAGAGTTTGTGGGCATCTTATAGCCTGCAAATTCTATTTTCCCTTCCCAAAGCCAATAGGCTGTTCATTTTATTACTGTTCCTAAGTACCCTAAAGCAGTCTTCATAGTTGATGTGGGCTTAAGGTTTCTGCTGGACATTTGAGATCAAATTAAAGATAGAGTACTGGACATAACATTAATGCTTTCAAGCAAAATGTATTCATGTAAGTTTCCATTTTAGAAAGAGTCCTGGACATAAAATTAGCAAAAAATACAGCAGATGCCAACAGTGTCTTTGGGATTTGAAAGAAGCAAACAAATCTTTAGATCTGATAGTTTTCATGTATTTGTGGGATTGACTCTGACTCTACCAGCCAGCCAACAGTCTGAGCATAGGCAGCAATACACAGGACCAGGTTTTGCTGGCCCAGCTTCAACTCATCCTTGTAGTCTAGTGGTTAGAGCGCTGATTCTCCCATATGGGAGACCCAGGTTCAAATCCCACAAGGTTTAAGTGGAAATCTCCATTGACCAGTATTCACTTCTTTAGCTCTGATAGAGTTTGTGGGCATCTTATAGCCTGCAAATTCTATTTTCCCTTCCCAAAGCCAATAGGCTGTTCATTTTATTACTGTTCCTAAGTCTCCTAAAGCAGTCTTCATAGTTGATGTGGGCTTAAGGTGTCTGCTGGACATTTGAGATCAAATTTAAGATAGAGTACTGGACATAACATTTAGTGCTGTCAAGTTAAATGTTCATGTACGTTTCAATTGAAGAAAATGTCCTGGACATATAATTAACAAAAATACATCAGATGCCAACAGTGTTTTTGGGTTTTGAAAGAAACAAACAAATCTTCTTTAGATCTGATAGTTTCATGTATTTGTGGGTTTGACTCTGACTGTACCAGCCAGCCAACAGTCTGAGCATAGGCAGCAATACACAGGACCAGGTTTTGCTGGCCCAGCTTCAACTCATCCTCTGTAGTCTAGTGGTTAGAGCACTGATTCTCCCATATGGGAGACCCAGGTTCAAATCCCACAAGGTTTAAGTGGAAATCTCCATTGACCAGTAGTCACTTCTTTAGCTCTGATAGAGTTTGTGGGCATCTTATAGCCTGCAAATTCTATTTTCCCTTCCCAAAGCCAATAGGCTGTTCATTTTATTACTGTTCCTAAGTCTCCTAAAGCAGTCTTCATAGTTGATGTGGGCTTAAGGTTTCTGCTGGACATTTGAGATCAAATTTATGATAGAGTACTGGATATAACATTTAGTGCTTTCAAGCTAAATGTATTCATTTAAGTTTCCATTTAAGAAAGAGTCCTGGACATACAATTAGCAAAAAATACAGCAGTTGCCAACAGTGTCTTTGGGTTTTGAAAGAAGCAAACAAATCTTTAGATCTGATAGTTTTCATGTATTTGTGGGATTGACTCTGACTGTACCAGCCAGCCAACAGTCTGAGCATAGGCAGCAATACACAGGACCAGGTTTTGCTGGCCCAGCTTCAACTCATCCTTGTAGTCTAGTGGTTAGAGCACTGATTCTCCCATATGGGAGACCCAGGTTCAACTCCCACAAGGTTTAAGTGGAAATCTCCATTGACCAGTAGTCACTTCTTTAGCTCTGATAGAGTTTGTGGGCATCTTATAGCCTGCAAAGTCTATTTTCCCTTCCCAAAGCCAATAGGCTGTTCATTTTATTACTGTTCCTAAGTCTCCTAAAGCAGTCTTCATAGTTGATGTGGGCTTAAGGTTTCTGCTGGACGTTTGAGATAAAATTTAAGATAGAGTACTGGACATACCATTTAGTGCTTTCAAGTTAAATGTTCATGTACGTTTCAATTGAAGAAAATGTCCTGGACATACAATTGACAAAAAATACATCAGATGCCAACAGTGTTTTTGGGTTTTGAAAGAAACAAACAAATCTTCTTTAGATCTGATAGTTTCATGTATTTGTGGGTTTGACTCTGACTGTACCAGCCAGCCAACAGTCTGAGCATAGGCAGCAATACACAGGACCAGGTTTTGCTGGCCCAGCTTCAACTCATCCTCTGTAGTCTAGTGGTTAGAGAACTGATTCTCCCATATGGGAGACCCAGGTTCAAATCCCACAAGGTTTAAGTGGAAATCTCCATTGACCAGTAGTCACTTCTTTAGCTCTGATAGAGTTTGTGGGCATCTTATAGCCTGCAAATTCTATTTTCCCTTCCCAAAGCCAATAGGCTGTTCATTTTATTACTGTTCCTAAGTCTCCTAAAGCAGTCTTCATAGTTGATGTGGGCTTAAGGTTTCTGCTGGACATTTGAGATCAAATTAAAGATAGAGTACTGGACATAACATTAATGCTTTCAAGCAAAATGTATTCATGTAAGTTTCCATTTTAGAAAGAGTCCTGGACATAAAATTAGCAAAAAATACAGCAGATGCCAACAGTGTCTTTGGGATTTGAAAGAAGCAAACAAATCTTTAGATCTGATAGTTTTCATGTATTTGTGGGATTGACTCTGACTCTACCAGCCAGCCAACAGTCTGAGCATAGGCAGCAATACACAGGACCAGGTTTTGCTGGCCCAGCTTCAACTCATCCTTGTAGTCTAGTGGTTAGAGCACTGATTCTCCCATATGGGAGACCCAGGTTCAAATCCCACAAGGTTTAAGTGGAAATCTCCATTGACCAGTAGTCACTTCTTTAGCTCTGATAGAGTTTGTGGGCATCTTATAGCCTGCAAATTCTATTTTCCCTTCCCAAAGCCAATAGGCTGTTCATTTTATTACTGTTCCTAAGTCTCCTAAAGCAGTCTTCATAGTTGATGTGGGCTTAAGGTTTCTGCTGGACATTTGAGATCAAATTTAAGATAGAGTACTGGACATAACATTTAGTGCTGTCAAGTTAAATGTTCATGTACGTTTCAATTGAAGAAAATGTCCTGGACATATAATTAACAAAAATACATCAGATGCCAACAGTGTTTTTGGGTTTTGAAAGAAACAAACAAATCTTCTTTAGATCTGATAGTTTCATGTATTTGTGGGTTTGACTCTGACTGTACCAGCCAGCCAACAGTCTGAGCATAGGCAGCAATACACAGGACCAGGTTTTGCTGGCCCAGCTTCAACTCATCCTCTGTAGTCTAGTGGTTAGAGCACTGATTCTCCCATATGGGAGACCCAGGTTCAAATCCCACAAGGTTTAAGTGGAAATCTCCATTGACCAGTAGTCACTTCTTTAGCTCTGATAGAGTTTGTGGGCATCTTATAGCCTGCAAATTCTATTTTCCCTTCCCAAAGCCAATAGGCTGTTCATTTTATTACTGTTCCTAAGTCTCCTAAAGCAGTCTTCATAGTTGATGTGGGCTTAAGGTTTCTGCTGGACATTTGAGATCAAATTTATGATAGAGTACTGGATATAACATTTAGTGCTTTCAAGCTAAATGTATTCATTTAAGTTTCCATTTAAGAAAGAGTCCTGGACATACAATTAGCAAAAAATACAGCAGTTGCCAACAGTGTCTTTGGGTTTTGAAAGAAGCAAACAAATCTTTAGATCTGATAGTTTTCATGTATTTGTGGGATTGACTCTGACTGTACCAGCCAGCCAACATTCTGAGCATAGGCAGCAATACACAGGACCAGGTTTTGCTGGCCCAGCTTCAACTCATCCTTGTAGTCTAGTGGTTAGAGCACTGATTCTCCCATATGGGAGACCCAGGTTCAAATCCCACAAGGTTTAAGTGGAAATCTCCATTGACCAGTAGTCACTTCTTTAGCTCTGATAGAGTTTGTGGGCATCTTATAGCCTGCAAATTCTATTTTCCCTTCCCAAAGCCAATAGGCTGTTCATTTTATCACTGTTCCTTAGTACCCTAAAGCAGTCTTCATAGTTGATGTGGGCTTAAGGTTTCTGCTGGACATTTGAGATCAAATTAAAGATAGAGTACTGGACATAACATTAATGCTTTCAAGCTAAATGTATTCATGTAAGTTTCCATTTAAGAAAGAGTCCTGGACATAAAATTAGCAAAAAATACAGCAGATGCCAACAGTGTCTTTGGGATTTGAAAGAAGCAAACAAATCTTTAGATCTGATAGTTTTCATGTATTTGTGGGATTGACTCTGACTGTACCAGCCAGCCAACAGTCTGAGCATAGGCAGCAATACACAGGCCAGGTTTTGCTGGCCCAGCTTCAACTCATCCTTGTAGTCTAGTGGTTAGAGCACTGATTCTCCCATATGGGAGACCCAGGTTCAAATCCCACAAGGTTTAAGTGGAAATCTCTATTGACTAGTAGTCACTTCTTTAGCTCTGATAGAGTTTGTGGGCATCTTATAGCCTGCAAATTCTATTTTCCCTTCCCAAAGCCAATAGGCTGTTCATTTTATTACTGTTCCTAAGTATCCTAAAGCAGTCTTCATAGTTGATGTGGGCTTAAGGTTTCTGCTGGACATTTGAGATCAAATTTAAGATAGAGTACTGGACATAACATTTAGTGCTTTCAAGCTAAATGTATTCATTTAAGTTTCCATTTAAGAAAGAGTCCTGGACATACAATTAGCCAAAAATACAGCAGTTGCCAACAGTGTCTTTGGGTTTTGAAAGAAGCAAACAAATCTTTAGATCTGATAGTTTTCATGTATTTGTGGGATTGACTCTGACTGTACCAGCCAGCCAACAGTCTGAGCATAGGCAGCAATACACAGGACCAGGTTTTGCTGGCCCAGCTTCAACTCATCCTTGTAGTCTAGTGGTTAGAGCACTGATTCTCCCATATGGGAGACCCAGGTTCAACTCCCACAAGGTTTAAGTGGAAATCTCCATTGACCAGTAGTCACTTCTTTAGCTCTGATAGAGTTTGTGGGCATCTTATAGCCTGCAAAGTCTATTTTCCCTTCCCAAAGCCAATAGGCTGTTCATTTTATTACTGTTCCTAAGTCTCCTAAAGCAGTCTTCATAGTTGATGTGGGCTTAAGGTTTCTGCTGGACGTTTGAGATAAAATTTAAGATAGAGTACTGGACATACCATTTAGTGCTTTCAAGTTTAATGTTCATGTACGTTTCAATTGAAGAAAATGTCCTGGACATACAATTGACAAAAAATACATCAGATGCCAACAGTGTTTTTGGGTTTTGAAAGAAACAAACAAATCTTCTTTAGATCTGATAGTTTCATGTATTTGTGGGTTTGACTCTGACTGTACCAGCCAGCCAACAGTCTGAGCATAGGCAGCAATACACAGGACCAGGTTTTGCTGTCCCAGCTTCAACTCATCCTCTGTAGTCTAGTGGTTAGAGCACTGATTCTCCCATATGGGAGACCCAGGTTCAAATCCCACAAGGTTTAAGTGGAAATCTCCATTGACCAGTAGTCACTTCTTTAGCTCTGATAGAGTTTGTGGGCATCTTATAGCCTGCAAATTCTATTTTCCCTTCCCAAAGCCAATAGGCTGTTCATTTTATTACTGTTCCTAAGTCTCCTAAAGCAGTCTTCATAGTTGATGTGGGCTTAAGGTTTCTGCTGGACATTTGAGATCAAATTTATGATAGAGTACTGGATATAACATTTAGTGCTTTCAAGCTAAATGTATTCATTTAAGTTTCCATTTAAGAAAGAGTCCTGGACATACAATTAGCAAAAAATACAGCAGTTGCCAACAGTGTCTTTGGGTTTTGAAAGAAGCAAACAAATCTTTAGATCTGATAGTTTTCATGTATTTGTGGGATTGACTCTGACTGTACCAGCCAGCCAACATTCTGAGCATAGGCAGCAATACACAGGACCAGGTTTTGCTGGCCCAGCTTCAACTCATCCTTGTAGTCTAGTGGTTAGAGCACTGATTCTCCCATATGGGAGACCCAGGTTCGAATCCCACAAGGTTTAAGTGGAAATCTCCATTGATCAGTAGTCACTTCTTTAGCTCTGATAGAGTTTGTGGGCATCTTATAGCCTGCAAATTCTATTTTCCCTTCCCAAAGCCAATAGGCTGTTCATTTTATTACTGTTCCTAAGTACCCTAAAGCAGTCTTCATAGTTGATGTGGGCTTAAGGTTTCTGCTGGACCTTTGAGATCAAATTAAAGATAGAGTACTGGACATAACATTAATGCTTTCAAGCAAAATGTATTCATGTAAGTTTCCATTTAAGAAAGAGTCCTGGACATAAAATTAGCAAAAAATACAGCAGATGCCAACAGTGTCTTTGGGATTTGAAAGAAGCAAACAAATCTTTAGATCTGATAGTTTTCATGTATTTGTGGGATTGACTCTGACTGTACCAGCCAGCCAACAGTCTGAGCATAGGCAGCAATACACAGGCCAGGTTTTGCTGGCCCAGCTTCAACTCATCCTTGTAGTCTAGTGGTTCGAGCACTGATTCTCCCATATGGGAGACCCAGGTTCAAATCCCACAAGGTTTAAGTGGAAATCTCCATTGATCAGTAGTCACTTCTTTAGCTCTGATAGAGTTTGTGGGCATCTTATAGCCTGCAAATTCTATTTTCCCTTCCCAAAGCCAATAGGCTGTTCATTTTATTACTGTTCCTAAGTACCCTAAAGCAGTCTTCATAGTTGATGTGGGCTTAAGGTTTCTGCTGGACCTTTGAGATCAAATTAAAGATAGAATACTGGACATAACATTAATGCTTTCAAGCAAAATGTATTCATGTAAGTTTCCATTTAAGAAAGAGTCCTGGACATAAAATTAGCAAAAAATACAGCAGATGCCAACAGTGTCTTTGGGATTTGAAAGAAGCAAACAAATCTTTAGATCTGATAGTTTTCATGTATTTGTGGGATTGACTCTGACTGTACCAGCCAGCCAACAGTCTGAGCATAGGCAGCAATACACAGGCCAGGTTTTGCTGGCCCAGCTTCAACTCATCCTTGTAGTCTAGTGGTTCGAGCACTGATTCTCCCATATGGGAGACCCAGGTTCAAATCCCACAAGGTTTAAGTGGAAATCTCTATTGACTAGTAGTCACTTCTTTAGCTCTGATAGAGTTTGTGGGCATCTTATAGCCTGCAAATTCTATTTTCCCTTCCCAAAGCCAATAGGCTGTTCATTTTATTACTGTTCCTAAGTATCCTAAAGCAGTCTTCATAGTTGATGTGGGCTTAAGGTTTCTGCTGGACATTTGAGATCAAATTTAAGATAGAGTACTGGACATAACATTTAGTGCTTTCAAGCTAAATGTATTCATTTAAGTTTCCATTTAAGAAAGAGTCCTGGACATACAATTAGCCAAAAATACAGCAGTTGCCAACAGTGTCTTTGGGTTTTGAAAGAAGCAAACAAATCTTTAGATCTGATAGTTTTCATGTATTTGTGGGATTGACTCTGACTGTACCAGCCAGCCAACAGTCTGAGCATAGGCAGCAATACACAGGACCAGGTTTTGCTGGCCCAGCTTCAACTCATCCTTGTAGTCTAGTGGTTAGAGCACTGATTCTCCCATATGGGAGACCCAGGTTCAACTCCCACAAGGTTTAAGTGGAAATCTCCATTGACCAGTAGTAACTTCTTTAGCTCTGATAGAGTTTGTGGGCATCTTATAGCCTGCAAAGTCTATTTTCCCTTCCCAAAGCCAATAGGCTGTTCATTTTATTACTGTTCCTAAGTCTCCTAAAGCAGTCTTCATAGTTGATGTGGGCTTAAGGTTTCTGCTGGACGTTTGAGATAAAATTTAAGATAGAGTACTGGACATACCATTTAGTGCTTTCAAGTTAAATGTTCATGTACGTTTCAATTGAAGAAAATGTCCTGGGGCCTCATTTATAAACGTTGCGTACGCACAAAAGAAGGCGTACGCCACTCTCTACGCAATAGTTGTTATTTATAAAAAGCAAACTTGACGGGAAAATGTGCTTTCCGTCACGCAAGCTCTGACCCAGGCGTACGCACAAAAACGGGTGAAATGAGAAATGGCGACACCGACGGCAGATGGAAGAAACACGTGAAAGTGAAAGTAAAAATGACAACACTACCTCTCATAAATAACATGAAGACTTCTGTTGTGTCGAAGTCTGTTGCCACTATGTTCCCCCTATTTTTCCCTTCAGTGTAGTGTTTTTATGGCGTTTTTATCACGTTATAGGTTTTATTATTTATATATTTAAAGTTTTAATGGCTACTGAGATGTATATGTGTGCATTTCTGTAATGTATCTGTATTGTTCTTAATGGTAAGTCAATTATTTTTACAGTATGAATCATATTATATGTATAATATTTATTTAATTATGTATGCAAACATTACATTTTTAAAACGACCAGTAAAGGAAAAAAAAAAGAAAAAGACAGGCTATATTTTAAAAGAAATACCCTAATAGAAAACTGTCAAATGTATGAAATATTTAATAAATTGTATTATAAAATACATGATATTATGCCTTTTTAGTATAACCAATTCAAATCTTTAATCTTTCTAAATGTAACGTGATGAAAACGCTATAAAAGCACTACACTAAAGGGAAACATAGGGGGAACGGAGTTCGACACAACACTTCACAAAGCAAGTCTTACAATTAACAGCCTACACGAACACCCGTTTGATCGATCAGCAGCGAAACAAAAAAATAAAGAAATCGAAAATTACAACAGAAATTCAAATGAACACATATTTGCTAAAAGAAAAGTGAAATATGTTCTGCAATAATATTGGCATGTTGTGCAATTCATCCTCATAAAGAATATAGTTCACAGAACGAAATAATGTACAAAACTGATATTCTCGTCAATGTGTCCGTCTGGCGGAGCAGATATAGATGCAATTACATAGACAGATAGATAGATAATTAAGGAGATATATAGTTAGATAGATAGATAAATAAATAGATATATGTATTAATTGTCCACTGGGGAAAGTTGTTTTCATAGTAAACCATATCTTCATAATCTACGGAATTATGGTATTCATGCATATGCCTTTAGTGTGTTTTATTTTTGATAAAACAATGTATGTCTCAACCATTCAGGAAGCAACAAGAAATTACATTTGCGCTGAACAATGTCCCATTTCCACGTTGATTATTACCGACATCTGTAGCTTGTCAGATGCAATTAAATGAATGGAAATAAAATGCCCCATCACAATGCGTAATGCCCACACTGTGCCCTCCAAACAACGTTTTTCCTCCTCTTTTCCACCTCGCCAACGATAACTTCTACTTCACATTGAGTTAATTTACGTTTTTTTTTAATTTCCTCTATGGGTTTGCCATGATTTCGCAATAAATGCATATTAACTTGTGGGCGTTTCTCGGACTATTTATGGGCAACTATGGGCGTGTCATGAAGCCGCAAAAGCTGCGCTACATTTAGAATTGATTGTGATTTATTAAGGGAAAAATGCGTAGGATGTGCGTGCGCACGTTTTATAAATCCGAATATTTCTGTGCGTACGCCCGTCCTATGTTTCATCCGTACGCCACTTCTGACGCAAATCCTACGCAAAGTTTTATAAATGAGGCCCCTGGACATACAATTGACAAAAAATACATCAGATGCCAACAGTGTTTTTGGGTTTTGAAAGAAACAAACAAATCTTCAGCTTCAACTCATCCTTGTAGTCTAGTGGTTGGAGCACTGATTCTCCCATATGGGAGACCCAGGTTCAAATCCCACAAGGTTTAAGTGGAAATCTCCATTGACCAGTAGTCACTTCTTTAGCTCTGATAGAGTTTGTGGGCATCTTATAGCCTGCAAATTCTATTTTCCCTTCCCAAAGCCAATAGGCTGTTCATTTTATTACTGTTCCTAAGTATCCTAAAGCAGTCTTCATAGTTGATGTGGGCTTAAGGTTTCTGCTGGACATTTGAGATCAAATTTAAGATAGAGTACTGGACATAACATTTAGTGCTTTCAAGCTAAATGTATTCATGTAAGTTTCCATTTAAGAAAGAGTCCTGGACATACAATTAGCCAAAAATACAGCAGATGCCAACAGTGTCTTTGGGTTTTGAAAGAAACAAACAAATCTTCTCTAGATCTGATAGTTTCATGTATTTGTGGGATTGACTCTGACTGTACCAGCCAGCCAACAGTCTGAGCATAGGCAGCAATACACAGGACCAGATTTTACTGACCCAGCTTCAACTCATCCTCTGTAGTCTAGTGGTTCGAGCACTGATTCTCCCATAGAGGAAACCCAGGTTCAAATCCCACAAGGTTTAAGTGGAAATCTCAATTGATCAGTAGTCACTTCTTTAGCTCTGATAGAGTTTGTGGGCATCTTATAGCCTGCAAATTCTATTTTCCCTTCCCAAAGCCAATAGGCTGTTCATTTTATTACTGTTCCTAAGTACCCTAAAGCAGTCTTCATAGTTGATGTGGGCTTAAGGTTTCTGCTGGACATTTGAGATCAAATTAAAGATAGAGTACTGGACATAACATTAATGCTTTCAAGCAAAATGTATTCATGTAAGTTTCCATTTTAGAAAGAGTCCTGGACATAAAATTAGCAAAAAATACAGCAGATGCCAACAGTGTCTTTGGGATTTGAAAGAAGCAAACAAATCTTTAGATCTGATAGTTTTCATGTATTTGTGGGATTGACTCTGACTCTACCAGCCAGCCAACAGTCTGAGCATAGGCAGCAATACACAGGACCAGGTTTTGCTGGCCCAGCTTCAACTCATCCTTGTAGTCTAGTGGTTAGAGCACTGATTCTCCCATATGGGAGACCCAGGTTCAAATCCCACAAGGTTTAAGTGGAAATCTCCATTGACCAGTATTCACTTCTTTAGCTCTGATAGAGTTTGTGGGCATCTTATAGCCTGCAAATTCTATTTTCCCTTCCCAAAGCCAATAGGCTGTTCATTTTATTACTGTTCCTAAGTCTCCTAAAGCAGTCTTCATAGTTGATGTGGGCTTAAGGTTTCTGCTGGACATTTGAGATCAAATTTAAGATAGAGTACTGGACATAACATTTAGTGCTGTCAAGTTAAATGTTCATGTACGTTTCAATTGAAGAAAATGTCCTGGACATATAATTAACAAAAATACATCAGATGCCAACAGTGTTTTTGGGTTTTGAAAGAAACAAACAAATCTTCTTTAGATCTGATAGTTTCATGTATTTGTGGGTTTGACTCTGACTGTACCAGCCAGCCAACAGTCTGAGCATAGGCAGCAATACACAGGACCAGGTTTTGCTGGCCCAGCTTCAACTCATCCTCTGTAGTCTAGTGGTTAGAGCACTGATTCTCCCATATGGGAGACCCAGGTTCAAATCCCACAAGGTTTAAGTGGAAATCTCCATTGACCAGTAGTCACTTCTTTAGCTCTGATAGAGTTTGTGGGCATCTTATAGCCTGCAAATTCTATTTTCCCTTCCCAAAGCCAATAGGCTGTTCATTTTATTACTGTTCCTATGTCTCCTAAAGCAGTCTTCATAGTTGATGTGGGCTTAAGGTTTCTGCTGGACATTTGAGATCAAATTTATGATAGAGTACTGGATATAACATTTAGTGCTTTCAAGCTAAATGTATTCATTTAAGTTTCCATTTAAGAAAGAGTCCTGGACATACAATTAGCAAAAAATACAGCAGTTGCCAACAGTGTCTTTGGGTTTTGAAAGAAGCAAACAAATCTTTAGATCTGATAGTTTTCATGTATTTGTGGGATTGACTCTGACTGTACCAGCCAGCCAACATTCTGAGCATAGGCAGCAATACACAGGACCAGGTTTTGCTGGCCCAGCTTCAACTCATCCTTGTAGTCTAGTGGTTAGAGCACTGATTCTCCCATATGGGAGGCCCAGGTTCAAATCCCACAAGGTTTAAGTGGAAATCTCCATTGACCAGTAGTCACTTCTTTAGCTCTGATTGAGTTTGTGGGCATCTTATAGCCTGCAAATTCTATTTTCCCTTCCCAAAGCCAATAGGCTGTTCATTTTATCACTGTTCCTTAGTACCCTAAAGCAGTCTTCATAGTTGATGTGGGCTTAAGGTTTCTGCTGGACATTTGAGATCAAATTAAAGATAGAGTACTGGACATAACATTAATGCTTTCAAGCTAAATGTATTCATGTAAGTTTCCATTTAAGAAAGAGTCCTGGACATAAAATTAGCAAAAAATACAGCAGATGCCAACAGTGTCTTTGGGATTTGAAAGAAGCAAACAAATCTTTAGATCTGATAGTTTTCATGTATTTGTGGGATTGACTCTGACTGTACCAGCCAGCCAACAGTCTGAGCATAGGCAGCAATACACAGGCCAGGTTTTGCTGGCCCAGCTTCAACTCATCCTTGTAGTCTAGTGGTTAGAGCACTGATTCTCCCATATGGGAGACCCAGGTTCAAATCCCACAAGGTTTAAGTGGAAATCTCTATTGACTAGTAGTCACTTCTTTAGCTCTGATAGAGTTTGTGGGCATCTTATAGCCTGCAAATTCTATTTTCCCTTCCCAAAGCCAATAGGCTGTTCATTTTATTACTGTTCCTAAGTATCCTAAAGCAGTCTTCATAGTTGATGTGGGCTTAAGGTTTCTGCTGGACATTTGAGATCAAATTTAAGATAGAGTACTGGACATAACATTTAGTGCTTTCAAGCTAAATGTATTCATGTAAGTTTCCATTTAAGAAAGAGTCCTGGACATACAATTAGCCAAAAATACAGCAGTTGCCAACAGTGTCTTTGGGTTTTGAAAGAAGCAAACAAATCTTTAGATCTGATAGTTTTCATGTATTTGTGGGATTGACTCTGACTGTACCAGCCAGCCAACAGTCTGAGCATAGGCAGCAATACACAGGACCAGGTTTTGCTGGCCCAGCTTCAACTCATCCTTGTAGTCTAGTGGTTAGAGCACTGATTCTCCCATATGGGAGACCCAGGTTCAACTCCCACAAGGTTTAAGTGGAAATCTCCATTGACCAGTAGTCACTTCTTTAGCTCTGATAGAGTTTGTGGGCATCTTATAGCCTGCAAAGTCTATTTTCCCTTCCCAAAGCCAATAGGCTGTTCATTTTATTACTGTTCCTAAGTCTCCTAAAGCAGTCTTCATAGTTGATGTGGGCTTAAGGTTTCTGCTGGACGTTTGAGATCAAATTTAAGATAGAGTACTGGACATACCATTTAGTGCTTTCAAGTTAAATGTTCATGTACGTTTCAATTGAAGAAAATGTCCTGGACATACAATTGACAAAAAATACATCAGATGCCAACAGTGTTTTTGGGTTTTGAAAGAAACAAACAAATCTTCTTTAGATCTGATAGTTTCATGTATTTGTGGGTTTGACTCTGACTGTACCAGCCAGCCAACAGTCTGAGCATAGGCAGCAATACACAGGACCAGGTTTTGCTGGCCCAGCTTCAACTCATCCTCTGTAGTCTAGTGGTTAGAGCACTGATTCTCCCATATGGGAGACCCAGGTTCAAATCCCACAAGGTTTAAGTGGAAATCTCCATTGACCAGTAGTCACTTCTTTAGCTCTGATAGAGTTTGTGGGCATCTTATAGCCTGCAAATTCTATTTTCCCTTCCCAAAGCCAATAGGCTGTTCATTTTATTACTGTTCCTAAGTCTCCTAAAGCAGTCTTCATAGTTGATGTGGGCTTAAGGTTTCTGCTGGACATTTGAGATCAAATTAAAGATAGAGTACTGGACATAACATTAATGCTTTCAAGCAAAATGTATTCATGTAAGTTTCCATTTTAGAAAGAGTCCTGGACATAAAATTAGCAAAAAATACAGCAGATGCCAACAGTGTCTTTGGGATTTGAAAGAAGCAAACAAATCTTTAGATCTGATAGTTTTCATGTATTTGTGGGATTGACTCTGACTCTACCAGCCAGCCAACAGTCTGAGCATAGGCAGCAATACACAGGACCAGGTTTTGCTGGCCCAGCTTCAACTCATCCTTGTAGTCTAGTGGTTAGAGCACTGATTCTCCCATATGGGAGACCCAGGTTCAAATCCCACAAGGTTTAAGTGGAAATCTCCATTGACCAGTAGTCACTTCTTTAGCTCTGATAGAGTTTGTGGGCATCTTATAGCCTGCAAATTCTATTTTCCCTTCCCAAAGCCAATAGGCTGTTCATTTTATTACTGTTCCTAAGTCTCCTAAAGCAGTCTTCATAGTTGATGTGGGCTTAAGGTTTCTGCTGGACATTTGAGATCAAATTTAAGATAGAGTACTGGACATAACATTTAGTGCTGTCAAGTTAAATGTTCATGTACGTTTCAATTGAAGAAAATGTCCTGGACATATAATTAACAAAAATACATCAGATGCCAACAGTGTTTTTGGGTTTTGAAAGAAACAAACAAATCTTCTTTAGATCTGATAGTTTCATGTATTTGTGGGTTTGACTCTGACTGTACCAGCCAGCCAACAGTCTGAGCATAGGCAGCAATACACAGGACCAGGTTTTGCTGGCCCAGCTTCAACTCATCCTCTGTAGTCTAGTGGTTAGAGCACTGATTCTCCCATATGGGAGACCCAGGTTCAAATCCCACAAGGTTTAAGTGGAAATCTCCATTGACCAGTAGTCACTTCTTTAGCTCTGATAGAGTTTGTGGGCATCTTATAGCCTGCAAATTCTATTTTCCCTTCCCAAAGCCAATAGGCTGTTCATTTTATTACTGTTCCTAAGTCTCCTAAAGCAGTCTTCATAGTTGATGTGGGCTTAAGGTTTCTGCTGGACATTTGAGATCAAATTTATGATAGAGTACTGGATATAACATTTAGTGCTTTCAAGCTAAATGTATTCATTTAAGTTTCCATTTAAGAAAGAGTCCTGGACATACAATTAGCAAAAAATACAGCAGTTGCCAACAGTGTCTTTGGGTTTTGAAAGAAGCAAACAAATCTTTAGATCTGATAGTTTTCATGTATTTGTGGGATTGACTCTGACTGTACCAGCCAGCCAACATTCTGAGCATAGGCAGCAATACACAGGACCAGGTTTTGCTGGCCCAGCTTCAACTCATCCTTGTAGTCTAGTGGTTAGAGCACTGATTCTCCCATATGGGAGACCCAGGTTCAAATCCCACAAGGTTTAAGTGGAAATCTCCATTGACCAGTAGTCACTTCTTTAGCTCTGATAGAGTTTGTGGGCATCTTATAGCCTGCAAATTCTATTTTCCCTTCCCAAAGCCAATAGGCTGTTCATTTTATCACTGTTCCTTAGTACCCTAAAGCAGTCTTCATAGTTGATGTGGGCTTAAGGTTTCTGCTGGACATTTGAGATCAAATTAAAGATAGAGTACTGGACATAACATTAATGCTTTCAAGCTAAATGTATTCATGTAAGTTTCCATTTAAGAAAGAGTCCTGGACATAAAATTAGCAAAAAATACAGCAGATGCCAACAGTGTCTTTGGGATTTGAAAGAAGCAAACAAATCTTTAGATCTGATAGTTTTCATGTATTTGTGGGATTGACTCTGACTGTACCAGCCAGCCAACAGTCTGAGCATAGGCAGCAATACACAGGACCAGGTTTTGCTGTCCCAGCTTCAACTCATCCTCTGTAGTCTAGTGGTTAGAGCACTGATTCTCCCATATGGGAGACCCAGGTTCAAATCCCACAAGGTTTAAGTGGAAATCTCCATTGACCAGTAGTCACTTCTTTAGCTCTGATAGAGTTTGTGGGCATCTTATAGCCTGCAAATTCTATTTTCCCTTCCCAAAGCCAATAGGCTGTTCATTTTATTACTGTTCCTAAGTCTCCTAAAGCAGTCTTCATAGTTGATGTGGGCTTAAGGTTTCTGCTGGACATTTGAGATCAAATTTATGATAGAGTACTGGATATAACATTTAGTGCTTTCAAGCTAAATGTATTCATTTAAGTTTCCATTTAAGAAAGAGTCCTGGACATACAATTAGCAAAAAATACAGCAGTTGCCAACAGTGTCTTTGGGTTTTGAAAGAAGCAAACAAATCTTTAGATCTGATAGTTTTCATGTATTTGTGGGATTGACTCTGACTGTACCAGCCAGCCAACATTCTGAGCATAGGCAGCAATACACAGGACCAGGTTTTGCTGGCCCAGCTTCAACTCATCCTTGTAGTCTAGTGGTTAGAGCACTGATTCTCCCATATGGGAGACCCAGGTTCGAATCCCACAAGGTTTAAGTGGAAATCTCCATTGATCAGTAGTCACTTCTTTAGCTCTGATAGAGTTTGTGGGCATCTTATAGCCTGCAAATTCTATTTTCCCTTCCCAAAGCCAATAGGCTGTTCATTTTATTACTGTTCCTAAGTACCCTAAAGCAGTCTTCATAGTTGATGTGGGCTTAAGGTTTCTGCTGGACCTTTGAGATCAAATTAAAGATAGAGTACTGGACATAACATTAATGCTTTCAAGCAAAATGTATTCATGTAAGTTTCCATTTAAGAAAGAGTCCTGGACATAAAATTAGCAAAAAATACAGCAGATGCCAACAGTGTCTTTGGGATTTGAAAGAAGCAAACAAATCTTTAGATCTGATAGTTTTCATGTATTTGTGGGATTGACTCTGACTGTACCAGCCAGCCAACAGTCTGAGCATAGGCAGCAATACACAGGCCAGGTTTTGCTGGCCCAGCTTCAACTCATCCTTGTAGTCTAGTGGTTCGAGCACTGATTCTCCCATATGGGAGACCCAGGTTCAAATCCCACAAGGTTTAAGTGGAAATCTCCATTGATCAGTAGTCACTTCTTTAGCTCTGATAGAGTTTGTGGGCATCTTATAGCCTGCAAATTCTATTTTCCCTTCCCAAAGCCAATAGGCTGTTCATTTTATTACTGTTCCTAAGTACCCTAAAGCAGTCTTCATAGTTGATGTGGGCTTAAGGTTTCTGCTGGACCTTTGAGATCAAATTAAAGATAGAGTACTGGACATAACATTAATGCTTTCAAGCAAAATGTATTCATGTAAGTTTCCATTTAAGAAAGAGTCCTGGACATAAAATTAGCAAAAAAATACAGCAGATGCCAACAGTGTCTTTGGGATTTGAAAGAAGCAAACAAATCTTTAGATCTGATAGTTTTCATGTATTTGTGGGATTGACTCTGACTGTACCAGCCAGCCAACAGTCTGAGCATAGGCAGCAATACACAGGCCAGGTTTTGCTGGCCCAGCTTCAACTCATCCTTGTAGTCTAGTGGTTCGAGCACTGATTCTCCCATATGGGAGACCCAGGTTCAAATCCCACAAGGTTTAAGTGGAAATCTCTATTGACTAGTAGTCACTTCTTTAGCTCTGATAGAGTTTGTGGGCATCTTATAGCCTGCAAATTCTATTTTCCCTTCCCAAAGCCAATAGGCTGTTCATTTTATTACTGTTCCTAAGTATCCTAAAGCAGTCTTCATAGTTGATGTGGGCTTAAGGTTTCTGCTGGACATTTGAGATCAAATTTAAGATAGAGTACTGGACATAACATTTAGTGCTTTCAAGCTAAATGTATTCATTTAAGTTTCCATTTAAGAAAGAGTCCTGGACATACAATTAGCCAAAAATACAGCAGTTGCCAACAGTGTCTTTGGGTTTTGAAAGAAGCAAACAAATCTTTAGATCTGATAGTTTTCATGTATTTGTGGGATTGACTCTGACTGTACCAGCCAGCCAACAGTCTGAGCATAGGCAGCAATACACAGGACCAGGTTTTGCTGGCCCAGCTTCAACTCATCCTTGTAGTCTAGTGGTTAGAGCACTGATTCTCCCATATGGGAGACCCAGGTTCAACTCCCACAAGGTTTAAGTGGAAATCTCCATTGACCAGTAGTAACTTCTTTAGCTCTGATAGAGTTTGTGGGCATTTTATAGCCTGCAAAGTCTATTTTCCCTTCCCAAAGCCAATAGGCTGTTCATTTTATTACTGTTCCTAAGTCTCCTAAAGCAGTCTTCATAGTTGATGTGGGCTTAAGGTTTCTGCTGGACGTTTGAGATAAAATTTAAGATAGAGTACTGGACATACCATTTAGTGCTTTCAAGTTAAATGTTCATGTACGTTTCAATTGAAGAAAATGTCCTGGACATACAATTGACAAAAAATACATCAGATGCCAACAGTGTTTTTGGGTTTTGAAAGAAACAAACAAATCTTCAGCTTCAACTCATCCTTGTAGTCTAGTGGTTGGAGCACTGATTCTCCCATATGGGAGACCCAGGTTCAAATCCCACAAGGTTTAAGTGGAAATCTCCATTGACCAGTAGTCACTTCTTTAGCTCTGATAGAGTTTGTGGGCATCTTATAGCCTGCAAATTCTATTTTCCCTTCCCAAAGCCAATAGGCTGTTTATTTTATTACTGTTCCTAAGTACCCTAAAGCAGTCTTCATAGTTGATGTGGGCTTAAGGTTTCTGCTGGACATTTGAGATCAAATTAAAGATAGAGTACTGGACATAACATTAATGCTTTCAAGCTAAATGTATTCATGTAAGTTTCCATTTAAGAAAGAGTCCTGGACATAAAATTAGCAAAAAATACAGCAGATGCCAACAGTGTCTTTGGGATTTGAAAGAAGCAAACAAATCTTTAGATCTGATAGTTTTCATGTATTTGTGGGATTGACTCTGACTGTACCAGCCAGCCAACAGTCTGAGCATAGGCAGCAATACACAGGCCAGGTTTTGCTGGCCCAGCTTCAACTCATCCTTGTAGTCTAGTGGTTAGAGCACTGATTCTCCCATATGGGAGACCCAGGTTCAAATCCCACAAGGTTTAAGTGGAAATCTCCATTGACCAGTAGTCACTTCTTTAGCTCTGATAGAGTTTGTGGGCATCTTATAGCCTGCAAATTCTATTTTCCCTTCCCAAAGCCAATAGGCTGTTCATTTTATTACTGTTCCTAAGTATCCTAAAGCAGTCTTCATAGTTGATGTGGGCTTAAGGTTTCTGCTGGACATTTGAGATCAAATTTAAGATAGAGTACTGGACATAACATTTAGTGCTTTCAAGCTAAATGTATTCATGTAAGTTTCCATTTAAGAAAGAGTCCTGGACATACAATTAGCCAAAAATACAGCAGATGCCAACAGTGTCTTTGGGTTTTGAAAGAAACAAACAAATCTTCTCTAGATCTGATAGTTTCATGTATTTGTGGGATTGACTCTGACTGTACCAGCCAGCCAACAGTCTGAGCATAGGCAGCAATACACAGGACCAGATTTTACTGACCCAGCTTCAACTCATCCTCTGTAGTCTAGTGGTTCGAGCACTGATTCTCCCATACAGGAAACCCAGGTTCAAATCCCACAAGGTTTAAGTGGAAATCTCAATTGATCAGTAGTCACTTCTTTAGCTCTGATAGAGTTTGTGGTTATCTTATAGCCTGCAAATTCTATTTTCCCTTCCCAAAGCCAGTAGGTTGTTCATTTTACTACTGTTCCTTAGTCTCCTAAAGCAGTCTTCATAGTTGATGTGGGCTTAAGGTTTCTGCTGGACGTTTGAGATAAAATTTAAGATAGAGTACTGGACATAACATTTAGTGCTTTCAAGTTAAATGTTCATGTAAGTTTCAATTGAAGAAAATGTCCTGGACATACAATTAACAAAAAATACATCAGATGCCAACAGTGTTTTTGGGTTTTGAAAGAAACAAACAAATCTTCTTTAGATCTGATAGTTTCATGTATTTGTGGGATTGACTCTGACTGTACCAGCCAGCCAACAGTCTGAGCATAGGCAGCAATACACAGGACCAGGTTTTGCAGGCACAGCTTCAACTCATCCTTGTAGTCTAGTGGTTAGAGCACTGATTCTCCCATATGGGAGACCCAGGTTCAAATCCCACAAGGTTTAAGTGGAAATCTCCATTGACCAGTAGTCACTTCTTTAGCTCTGATAGAGATTGTGGGCATCTTAGAGCCTGCAAATTCTATTTTCCCTTCCAAAGCCAGTAGGTTGTTCATTTTACTACTGTTCCCAAGTCTCCTAAAGCAGTCTTCATAGTTGATGTGGGCTTAAGGTTTCTGCTGGACATTTGAGATCAAATTTAAGATAGAGTACTGGACATAACATTTAGTGCTTTCAAGCTAAATGTATTCATGTAAGTTTCCATTTAAGAAAGAGTCCTGGACATACAATTAGCCAAAAATACAGCAGATGCCAACAGTGTCTTTGGGTTTTGAAAGAAACAAACAAATCTTCTCTAGATCTGATAGTTTCATGTATTTGTGGGATTGACTCTGACTGTACCAGCCAGCCAACAGTCTGAGCATAGGCAGCAATACACAGGACCAGATTTTACTGACCCAGCTTCAACTCATCCTCTGTAGTCTAGTGGTTCGAGCACTGATTCTCCCATACAGGAAAGCCAGGTTCAAATCCCACAAGGTTTAAGTGGAAATCTCTATTGACTAGTAGTCACTTCTTTAGCTCTGATAGAGTTTGTGGGCATCTTATAGCCTGCAAATTCTATTTTCCCTTCCCAAAGCCAATAGGCTGTTCATTTTATTACTGTTCCTAAGTATCCTAAAGCAGTCTTCATAGTTGATGTGGGCTTAAGGTTTCTGCTGGACATTTGAGATCAAATTTAAGATAGAGTACTGGACATAACATTTAGTGCTTTCAAGCTAAATGTATTCATTTAAGTTTCCATTTAAGAAAGAGTCCTGGACATACAATTAGCCAAAAATACAGCAGTTGCCAACAGTGTCTTTGGGTTTTGAAAGAAGCAAACAAATCTTTAGATCTGATAGTTTTCATGTATTTGTGGGATTGACTCTGACTGTACCAGCCAGCCAACAGTCTGAGCATAGGCAGCAATACACAGGACCAGGTTTTGCTGGCCCAGCTTCAACTCATCCTTGTAGTCTAGTGGTTAGAGCACTGATTCTCCCATATGGGAGACCCAGGTTCAACTCCCACAAGGTTTAAGTGGAAATCTCCATTGACCAGTAGTCACTTCTTTAGCTCTGATAGAGTTTGTGGGCATCTTATAGCCTGCAAAGTCTATTTTCCCTTCCCAAAGCCAATAGGCTGTTCATTTTATTACTGTTCCTAAGTCTCCTAAAGCAGTCTTCATAGTTGATGTGGGCTTAAGGTTTCTGCTGGACGTTTGAGATAAAATTTAAGATAGAGTACTGGACATACCATTTAGTGCTTTCAAGTTTAATGTTCATGTACGTTTCAATTGAAGAAAATGTCCTGGACATACAATTTACAAAAAATACATCAGATGCCAACAGTGTTTTTGGGTTTTGAAAGAAACAAACAAATCTTCTTTAGATCTGATAGTTTCATGTATTTGTGGGTTTGACTCTGACTGTACCAGCCAGCCAACAGTCTGAGCATAGGCAGCAATACACAGGACCAGGTTTTGCTGTCCCAGCTTCAACTCATCCTCTGTAGTCTAGTGGTTAGAGCACTGATTCTCCCATATGGGAGACCCAGGTTCAAATCCCACAAGGTTTAAGTGGAAATCTCCATTGACCAGTAGTCACTTCTTTAGCTCTGATAGAGTTTGTGGGCATCTTATAGCCTGCAAATTCTATTTTCCCTTCCCAAAGCCAATAGGCTGTTCATTTTATTACTGTTCCTAAGTCTCCTAAAGCAGTCTTCATAGTTGATGTGGGCTTAAGGTTTCTGCTGGACATTTGAGATCAAATTTATGATAGAGTACTGGATATAACATTTAGTGCTTTCAAGCTAAATGTATTCATTTAAGTTTCCATTTAAGAAAGAGTCCTGGACATACAATTAGCAAAAAATACAGCAGTTGCCAACAGTGTCTTTGGGTTTTGAAAGAAGCAAACAAATCTTTAGATCTGATAGTTTTCATGTATTTGTGGGATTGACTCTGACTGTACCAGCCAGCCAACATTCTGAGCATAGGCAGCAATACACAGGACCAGGTTTTGCTGGCCCAGCTTCAACTCATCCTTGTAGTCTAGTGGTTAGAGCACTGATTCTCCCATATGGGAGACCCAGGTTCGAATCCCACAAGGTTTAAGTGGAAATCTCCATTGATCAGTAGTCACTTCTTTAGCTCTGATAGAGTTTGTGGGCATCTTATAGCCTGCAAATTCTATTTTCCCTTCCCAAAGCCAATAGGCTGTTCATTTTATTACTGTTCCTAAGTACCCTAAAGCAGTCTTCATAGTTGATGTGGGCTTAAGGTTTCTGCTGGACCTTTGAGATCAAATTAAAGATAGAGTACTGGACATAACATTAATGCTTTCAAGCAAAATGTATTCATGTAAGTTTCCATTTAAGAAAGAGTCCTGGACATAAAATTAGCAAAAAATACAGCAGATGCCAACAGTGTCTTTGGGATTTGAAAGAAGCAAACAAATCTTTAGATCTGATAGTTTTCATGTATTTGTGGGATTGACTCTGACTGTACCAGCCAGCCAACAGTCTGAGCATAGGCAGCAATACACAGGACCAGATTTTACAGACCCAGCTTCAACTCATCCTCTGTAGTCTAGTGGTTCGAGCACTGATTCTCCCATACAGGAAAGCCAGGTTCAAATCCCACAAGGTTTAAGTGGAAATCTCAATTGATCAGTAGTCACTTCTTTAGCTCTGATAGAGTTTGTGGGCATCTTATAGCCTGCAAATTCTATTTTCCCTTCCCAAAGCCAATAGGCTGTTCATTTTATTACTGTTCCTAAGTACCCTAAAGCAGTCTTCATAGTTGATGTGGGCTTAAGGTTTCTGCTGGACATTTGAGATCAAATTAAAGATAGAGTACTGGACATAACATTAATGCTTTCAAGCTAAATGTATTCATGTAAGTTTCCATTTAAGAAAGAGTCCTGGACATAAAATTAGCAAAAAATACAGCAGATGCCAACAGTGTCTTTGGGATTTGAAAGAAGCAAACAAATCTTTAGATCTGATAGTTTTAATGTATTTGTGGGATTGACTCTGACTGTACCAGCCAGCCAACAGTCTGAGCATAGGCAGCAATACACAGGACCAGGTTTTGCTGGACCAGCTTCAACTCATCCTTGTAGTCTAGTGGTTAGAGCACTGATTCTCCCATATGGGAGACCCAGGTTCAAATCCCACAAGGTTTAAGTGGAAATCTCCTTTGACCAGTAGTCACTTCTTTAGCTCTGATAGAGTTTGTGGGCATCTTATAGCCTGCAAATTCTATTTTCCCTTCCCAAAGCCAATAGGCTGTTCATTTTATTACTGTTCCTAAGTCTCCTAAAGCAGTCTTCATAGTTGATGTGGGCTTAAGGTTTCTGCTGGACATTTGAGATCAAATTTAAGATAGAGTACTGTACATAACATTTAGTACTTTCAAGCTAAATGTATTCATTTAAGTTTCCATTTAAGAAAGAGTCCTGGACATACAATGAGCAAAAAATACAGCAGTTGCCAACAGTGTCTTTGGGTTTTGAAAGAAGCAAACAAATCTTTAGATCTGATAGTTTTCATGTATTTGTGGGATTGACTCTGACTGTACCAGCCAGCCAACAGTCTGAGCATAGGCAGCAATACACAGGACCAGGTTTTGCTGGCCCAGTTTCAACTCATCCTTGTAGTCTAGTGGTTCGAGCACTGATTCTCCCATATGGGAGACCCAGGTTCAAATCCCACAAGGTTTAAGTGGAAATCTCCATTGACCAGTAGTAACTTCTTTAGCTCTGATAGAGTTTGTGGGCATCTTATAGCCTGCAAAGTCTATTTTCCCTTCCCAAAGCCAATAGGCTGTTCATTTTATTACTGTTCCTAAGTCTCCTAAAGCAGTCTTCATAGTTGATGTGGGCTTAAGGTTTCTGCTGGACGTTTGAGATAAAATTTAAGATAGAGTACTGGACATACCATTTAGTGCTTTCAAGTTAAATGTTCATGTACGTTTCAATTGAAGAAAATGTCCTGGACATACAATTGACAAAAAATACATCAGATGCCAACAGTGTTTTTGGGTTTTGAAAGAAACAAACAAATCTTCAGCTTCAACTCATCCTTGTAGTCTAGTGGTTGTGGGCTTAAGGTTTCTGCTGGACATTTGAGATCAAATTTAAGATAGAGTACTGGACATAACATTTAGTGCTTTCAAGCTAAATGTATTCATGTAAGTTTCCATTTAAGAAAGAGTCCTGGACATACAATTAGCCAAAAATACAGCAGATGCCAACAGTGTCTTTGGGTTTTGAAAGAAACAAACAAATCTTCTCTAGATCTGATAGTTTCATGTATTTGTGGGATTGACTCTGACTGTACCAGCCAGCCAACAGTCTGAGCATAGGCAGCAATACACAGGACCAGATTTTACTGACCCAGCTTCAACTCATCCTCTGTAGTCTAGTGGTTCGAGCACTGATTCTCCCATACAGGAAACCCAGGTTCAAATCCCACAAGGTTTAAGTGGAAATCTCAATTGATCAGTAGTCACTTCTTTAGCTCTGATAGAGTTTGTGGTTATCTTATAGCCTGCAAATTCTATTTTCCCTTCCCAAAGCCAGTAGGTTGTTCATTTTACTACTGTTCCTTAGTCTCCTAAAGCAGTCTTCATAGTTGATGTGGGCTTAAGGTTTCTGCTGGACGTTTGAGATAAAATTTAAGATAGAGTACTGGACATAACATTTAGTGCTTTCAAGTTAAATGTTCATGTAAGTTTCAATTGAAGAAAATGTCCTGGACATACAATTAACAAAAAATACATCAGATGCCAACAGTGTTTTTGGGTTTTGAAAGAAACAAACAAATCTTCTTTAGATCTGATAGTTTCATGTATTTGTGGGATTGACTCTGACTGTACCAGCCAGCCAACAGTCTGAGCATAGGCAGCAATACACAGGACCAGGTTTTGCAGGCACAGCTTCAACTCATCCTTGTAGTCTAGTGGTTAGAGCACTGATTCTCCCATATGGGAGACCCAGGTTCAAATCCCACAAGGTTTAAGTGGAAATCTCCATTGACCAGTAGTCACTTCTTTAGCTCTGATAGAGATTGTGGGCATCTTAGAGCCTGCAAATTCTATTTTCCCTTCCAAAGCCAGTAGGTTGTTCATTTTACTACTGTTCCCACTTCTTTAGCTCTGACAGAGTTTGTGGGCATCTTATAGCCTGCAAATTCTATTTTCCCTTCCCAAAGCCAGTAGGTTGTTCATTTTACTACTGTTCCTTAGTCTCCTAAAGCAGTCTTCATAGTTGATGTGGGCTTAAGGTTTCTGCTGGACGTTTGAGATAAAATTTAAGATAGAGTACTGGACATAACATTTAGTGCTTTCAAGTTAAATGTTCATGTAAGTTTCAATTGAAGAAAATGTCCTGGACATACAATTAACAAAAAATACATCAGATGCCAACAGTGTTTTTGGGTTTTGAAAGAAACAAACAAATCTTCTTTAGATCTGATAGTTTCATGTATTTGTGGGATTGACTCTGGCTGTACCAGCCAGCCAACAGTCTGAGCATAGGCAGCAATACACAGGACCAGGTTTTGCTGGCCCAGCTTCAACTCATCCTTGTAGTCTAGTGGTTAGAGCACTGATTCTCCCATATGGGAGACCCAGGTTCAAATCCCACAAGGTTAAAGTGGAAATCTCCATTGACCAGTAGTCTCTTCTTTAGCTCTGATAGACTTTGTGGGCATCTTAGAGCCTGCAAATTCTATTTTCCTTCTGTTCCTAAGTCTCCTAAAGCAGTCTTCATAGTTGATGTGGGCTTAAGGTTTCTGCTGGACATTTGAGATCAAATTTAAGATAGAGTACTGGACATAACATTTAGTGCTTTCAAGCTAAATGTATTCATGTAAGTTTCCATTTAAGAAAGAGTCCTGGACATACAATTAGCCAAAAATACAGCAGATGCCAACAGTGTCTTTGGGTTTTGAAAGAAACAAACAAATCTTCTCTAGATCTGATAGTTTCATGTATTTGTGGGATTGACTCTGACTGTACCAGCCAGCCAACAGTCTGAGCATAGGCAGCAATACACAGGACCAGATTTTACTGGCCCAGCTTCAACTAATCCTCTGTAGTCTAGTGGTTCGAGCACTGATTCTCCCATACAGGAAACCCAGGTTCAAATCCCACAAGGTTTAAGTGGAAATCTCCATTGATCAGTAGTCACTTCTTTAGCTCTGATAGAGTTTGTGGGCATCTTATAGCCTGCAAATTCTATTTTCCCTTCCCAAAGCCAATAGGCTGTTCATTTTATTACTGTTCCTAAGTACCCTAAAGCAGTCTTCATAGTTGATGTGGGCTTAAGGTTTCTGCTGGACCTTTGAGATCAAATTAAAGATAGAGTACTGGACATAACATTAATGCTTTCAAGCAAAATGTATTCATGTAAGTTTCCATTTAAGAAAGAGTCCTGGACATAAAATTAGCAAAAAATACAGCAGATGCCAACAGTGTCTTTGGGATTTGAAAGAAGCAAACAAATCTTTAGATCTGATAGTTTTCATGTATTTGTGGGATTGACTCTGACTGTACCAGCCAGCCAACAGTCTGAGCATAGGCAGCAATACACAGGACCAGGTTTTGCTGGCCCAGCTTCAACTCATCCTTGTAGTCTAGTGGTTAGAGCACTGATTCTCCCATTTGGGAGACCCAAGTTCAAATCCCACAAGGTTTAAGTGGAAATCTCCATTGACCAGTAGTCACGTCTTAAGTTCTGATAGAGTTTGTGGGCATCTTATAGCCTGCAAATTCTATTTTCCCTTCCCAAAGCCAATAGGCTGTTCATTTTATTACTGTTCCTAAGTCTCCTAAAGCAGTCTTCATAGTTGATGTGGGCTTAAGGTTTCTGCTGGACATTTGAGATCAAATTTAAGATAGAGTACTGGACATAACATTTAGTACTTTCAAGCTAAATGTATTCATTTAAGTTTCCATTTAAGAAAGAGTCCTGGACATACAATTAGCAAAAAATACAGCAGTTGCCAACAGTGTCTTTGGGTTTTGAAAGAAGCAAACAAATCTTTAGATCTGATAGTTTCATGTATTTGTGGGATTGACTCTGACTGTACCAGCCAGCCAACAGTCTGAGCATAGGCAGCAATACACAGGACCAGGTTTTGCTGGCCCAGCTTCAACTCATCCTTGTAGTCTAGTGGTTAGAGCACTGATTCTCCCATATGGGAGACCCAGGTACAACTCCCACAAGGTTTAAGTGGAAATCTCCATTGACCAGTAGTCACTTCTTTAGCTCTGATAGAGTTTGTGGGCATCTTATAGCCTGCAAATTCTATTTTCCCTTCCCAAAGCCAATAGGCTGTTCATTTTATTACTGTTCCTAAGTCTCCTAAAGCAGTCTTCATAGTTGATGTGGGCTTAAGGTTTCTGCTGGACGTTTGAGATAAAATTTAAGATAGAGTACTGGACATACCATTTAGTGCTTTCAAGTTAAATGTTCATGTACGTTTCAATTAAAGAAATTGTCCTGGACATACAATTGACAAAAAATACATCAGATGCCAACAGTGTTTTTGGGTTTTGAAAGAAACAAACAAATCTTCAGCTTCAACTCATCCTTGTAGTCTAGTGGTTAGAGCACTGATTCTCCCATATGGGAGACCCAGGTTCAAATCCCACAAGGTTTAAGTGGAAATCTCCATTGACCAGTAGTCACTTCTTTAGCTCTGATAGAGTTTGTGGGCATCTTATAGCCTGCAAATTCTATTTTCCCTTCCCAAAGCCAATAGGCTGTTCATTTTATTACTGTTCCTAAGTACCCTAAAGCAGTCTTCATAGTTGATGTGGGCTTAAGGTTTCTGCAGGACATTTGAGATCAAATTAAAGATAGAGTACTGGACATAACATTAATGCTTTCAAGCTAAATGTATTCATGTAAGTTTCCATTTAAGAAAGAGTCCTGGACATAAAATTAGCAAAAAATACAGCAGATGCCACCAGTGTCTTTGGGATTTGAAAGAAGCAAACAAATCTTTAGATCTGATAGTTTTCATGTATTTGTGGGATTGACTCAGACTGTACCAGCCAGCCAACAGACTGAGCATAGGCAGCAATACACAGGACCAGGTTTTGTTGGCCCAGCTTCAACTCATCCTTGTAGTCTAGTGGTTAGAGCACTGATTCTCCCATATGGGAGACCCAGGTTCAAATCCCACAAGGTTTAAGTGGAAATCTCCATTGATCAGTAGTCACTTCTTTAGCTCTGACAGAGTTTGTGGGCATCTTATAGCCTGCAAATTCTATTTTCCCTTCCCAAAGCCAGTAGGTTGTTCATTTTACTACTGTTCCTTAGTCTCCTAAAGCAGTCTTCATAGTTGATGTAAGCTTAAGGTTTCTGCTGGACGTTTGAGATAAAATTTAAGATAGAGTACTGGACATAACATTTAGTGCTTTCAAGTTAAATGTTCATGTAAGTTTCAATTGAAGAAAATGTCCTGGACATACAATTAACAAAAAATACATCAGATGCCAACAGTGTTTTTGGGTTTTGAAAGAAACAAACAAATCTTCTTTAGATCTGATAGTTTCATGTATTTGTGGGATTGACTCTGACTGAACCAGCCAGCCAACAGTCTGAGCATAGGCAGCAATACACAGGACCAGGTTTTGCTGGCCCAGCTTCAACTCATCCTTGTAGTCTAGTGGGTAGAGCACTGATTCTCCCATATGGGAGACCCAGGTTCAAATCCCACAAGGTTAAAGTGGAAATCTCCATTGACCAGTAGTCTCTTCTTTAGCTCTGATAGACTTTGTGGGCATCTTAGAGCCTGCAAATTCTATTTTCCTTCTGTTCCTAAGTCTCCTAAAGCAGTCTTCATAGTTGATGTGGGCTTAAGGTTTCTGCTGGACATTTGAGATCAAATTTAAGATAGAGTACTGGACATAACATTTAGTGCTTTCAAGCTAAATGTATTCATGTAAGTTTCCATTTAAGAAAGAGTCCTGGACATACAATTAGCCAAAAATACAGCAGATGCCAACAGTGTCTTTGGGTTTTGAAAGAAACAAACAAATCTTCTCTAGATCTGATAGTTTCATGTATTTGTGGGATTGACTCTGACTGTACCAGCCAGCCAACAGTCTGAGCATAGGCAGCAATACACAGGACCAGATTTTACTGGCCTAGCTTCAACTAATCCTCTGTAGTCTAGTGGTTCGAGCACTGATTCTCCCATACAGGAAACCCAGGTTCAAATCCCACAAGGTTTAAGTGGAAATCTCCATTGATCAGTAGTCACTTCTTTAGCTCTGATAGAGTTTGTGGGCATCTTATAGCCTGCAAATTCTATTTTCCCTTCCCAAAGCCAATAGGCTGTTCATTTTATTACTGTTCCTAAGTACCCTAAAGCAGTCTTCATAGTTGATGTGGGCTTAAGGTTTCTGCTGGACCTTTGAGATCAAATTAAAGATAGAGTACTGGACATAACATTAATGCTTTCAAGCAAAATGTATTCATGTAAGTTTCCATTTAAGAAAGAGTCCTGGACATAAAATTAGCAAAAAATACAGCAGATGCCAACAGTGTCTTTGGGATTTGAAAGAAGCAAACAAATCTTTAGATCTGATAGTTTTCATGTATTTGTGGGATTGACTCTGACTGTACCAGCCAGCCAACAGTCTGAGCATAGGCAGCAATACACAGGACCAGGTTTTGCTGGCCCAGCTTCAACTCATCCTTGTAGTCTAGTGGTTAGAGCACTGATTCTCCCATATGGGAGACCCAGGTTCAACTCCCACAAGGTTTAAGTGGAAATCTCCATTGACCAGTAGTCACGTCTTTAGTTCTGATAGAGTTTCTGGGCATCTTATAGCCTGCAAATTCTATTTTCCCTTCCCAAAGCCAATAGGCTGTTCATTTTATTACTGTTCCTAAGTCTCCTAAAGCAGTCTTCATAGTTGATGTGGGCTTAAGGTTTCTGCTGGACATTTGAGATCAAATTTAAGATAGAGTACTGGACATAACATTTAGTACTTTCAAGCTAAATGTATTCATTTAAGTTTCCATTTAAGAAAGAGTCCTGGACATACAATTAGCAAAAAATACAGCAGTTGCCAACAGTGTCTTTGGGTTTTGAAAGAAGCAAACAAATCTTTAGATCTGATAGTTTTCATGTATTTGTGGGATTGACTCTGACTGTACCAGCCAGCCAACAGTCTGAGCATAGGCAGCAATACACAGGACCAGGTTTTGCTGGCCCAGCTTCAACTCATCCTTGTAGTCTAGTGGTTAGAGCACTGATTCTCCCATATGGGAGACCCAGGTTCAACTCCCACAAGGTTTAAGTGGAAATCTCCATTGACCAGTAGTCACTTCTTTAGCTCTGATAGAGTTTGTGGGCATCTTATAGCCTGCAAATTCTATTTTCCCTTCCCAAAGCCAATAGGCTGTTCATTTTATTACTGTTCCTAAGTACCCTAAAGCAGTCTTCATAGTTGATGTGGGCTTAAGGTTTCTGCTGGACATTTGAGATCAAATTAAAGATAGAGTACTGGACATAACATTAATGCTTTCAAGCTAAATGTATTCATGTAAGTTTCCATTTAAGAAAGAGTCCTGGACATAAAATTAGCAAAAAATACAGCAGATGCCAACAGTGTCTTTGGGATTTGAAAGAAGCAAACAAATCTTTAGATCTGATAGTTTTCATGTATTTGTGGGATTGACTCTGACTGTACCAGCCAGCCAACAGTCTGAGCATAGGCAGCAATACACAGGACCAGGTTTTGCTGGCCCAGCTTCAACTCATCCTTGTAGTCTAGTGGTTAGAGCACTGATTCTCCCATATGGGAGACCCAGGTTCAAATCCCACAAGGTTTAAGTGGAAATCTCCATTGACCAGTAGTCACTTCTTTAGCTCTGATAGAGTTTGTGGGCATCTTATAGCCTGCAAATTCTATTTTCCCTTCCCAAAGCCAATAGGCTGTTCATTTTATTACTGTTCCTAAGTCTCCTAAAGCAGTCTTCATAGTTGATGTGGGCTTAAGGTTTCTGCTGGACATTTGAGATCAAATTTAAGATAGAGTACTGGACATAACATTTAGTGCTGTCAAGTTAAATGGTCATGTACGTTTCAATTGAAGAAAATGTCCTGGACATACAATTAACAAAAATACATCAGATGCCAACAGTGTTTTTGGGTTTTGAAAGAAACAAACAAATCTTCTTTAGATCTGATAGTTTCATGTATTTGTGGGTTTGACTCTGACTGTACCAGCCAGCCAACAGTCTGAGCATAGGCAGCAATACATAGGACCAGGTTTTGCTGGCCCAGCTTCAACTCATCCTCTGTAGTCTAGTGGTTAGAGCACTGATTCTCCCATATGGGAGACCCAGGTTCAAATCCCACAAGGTTTAAGTGGAAATCTCCATTGATCAGTAGTCACTTCTTTAGCTCTGATAGAGTTTGTGGGCATCTTATAGCCTGCAAATTCTATTTTCCCTTCCCAAAGCCAGTAGGTTGTTCATTTTACTACTGTTCCTTAGTCTCCTAAAGCAGTCTTCATAGTTGATGTGGGCTTAAGGTTTCTGCTGGACGTTTGAGATAAAATTTAAGATAGAGTACTGGACATAACATTTAGTGCTTTCAAGTTAAATGTTCATGTAAGTTTCAATTGAAGAAAATGTCCTGGACATACAATTAACAAAAAATACATCAGATGCCAACAGTGTTTTTGGGTTTTGAAAGAAACAAACAAATCTTCTTTAGATCTGATAGTTTCATGTATTTGTGGGATTGACTCTGACTGTACCAGCCAGCCAACAGCTGAGCATAGGCAGCAATACACAGGACCAGGTTTTGCTGGCCCAGCTTCAACTCATCCTTGTAGTCTAGTGGTTAGAGCACTGATTCTCCCATATGGGAGACCCAGTTTCAAATCCCACAAGGTTTAAGTGGAAATCTCCATTGACCAGTAGTCTCTTCTTTAGCTCTGATAGACTTTGTGGGCATCTTAGAGCCTGCAAATTCTATTTTCCTTCTGTTCCTAAGTCTCCTAAAGCAGTCTTCATAGTTGATGTGGGCTTAAGGTTTCTGCTGGACGTTTGAGATAAAATTTAAGATAGAGTACTGGACATAACATTTAGTGCTTTTAAGTTAAATGTTCATGTAAGTTTCAATTGAAGAAAATGTCCTGGACATACAATTAACAAAAAATACATCAGATGCCAACAGTGTTTTGGGTTTTGAAAGAAACAAACAAATCTTCTTTAGATCTGATAGTTTCATGTATTTGTGGGATTGACTCTGACTGTACCAGCCAGCCAACAGTCTGAGCATAGGCAGCAATACACAGGACCAGGTTTTGCTGGCCCAGCTTCAACTCATCCTTGTAGTCTAGTGGTTAGAGCACTGATTCTCCCATATGGGAGACCCAGTTTCAAATCCCACAAGGTTTAAGTGGAAATCTCCATTGACCAGTAGTCTCTTCTTTAGCTCTGATAGA
Organism: Misgurnus anguillicaudatus; assembly: GCF_027580225.2. NCBI lineage: Eukaryota > Metazoa > Chordata > Actinopteri > Cypriniformes > Cobitidae > Misgurnus > Misgurnus anguillicaudatus. The sequence continues at coordinate 1,681,648 of NC_073360.2, read as the reverse complement.
CTTTGTGGGCATCTTAGAGCCTGCAAATTCTATTTTCCTTCTGTTCCTAAGTCTCCTAAAGCAGTCTTCATAGTTGATGTGGGCTTAAGGTTTCTGCTGGACGTTTGAGATAAAATTTAAGATAGAGTACTGGACATAACATTTAGTGCTTTTAAGTTAAATGTTCATGTAAGTTTCAATTGAAGAAAATGTCCTGGACATACAATTAACAAAAAATACATCAGATGCCAACAGTGTTTTTGGGTTTTGAAAGAAACAAACAAATCTTCTTTAGATCTGATAGTTTCATGTATTTGTGGGATTGACTCTGACTGTACCAGCCAGCCAACAGTCTGAGCATAGGCAGCAATACACAGGACCAGGTTTTGCTGGCCCAGCTTCAACTCATCCTTGTAGTCTAGTGGTTAGAGCACTGATTCTCCCATATGGGAGACCCAGGTTCAAATCCCACAAGGTTTAGGTGGAAATCTCCATTGACCAGTAGTCACGTCTTTAGCTCTGATAGACTTTGTGGGCATCTTATAGCATGCAAATTCTATTTTCCCTTCCCAAAGCCAATAGGCTGTTCATTTTATTACTGTTCCTAAGTCTCCTAAAGCAGTCTTCATAGTTGATGTGGGCTTAAGGTTTCTGCTGGACATTTGAGATCAAATTTAAGATAGAGTACTGGACATAACATTTAGTACTTTCAAGCTAAATGTATTCATTTAAGTTTCCATTTAAGAAAGAGTCCTGGACATACAATTAGCAAAAAATACAGCAGTTGCCAACAGTGTCTTTGGGTTTTGAAAGAAGCAAACAAATCTTTAGATCTGATAGTTTTCATGTATTTGTGGGATTGACTCTGACTGTACCAGCCAGCCAACAGTCTGAGCATAGGCAGCAATACACAGGACCAGGTTTTGCTGGCCCAGCTTCAACTCATCCTTGTAGTCTAGTGGTTAGAGCACTGATTCTCCCATATGGGAGACCAAGGTTCAACTCCAACAAGGTTTAAGTGGAAATCTCCATTGACCAGTAGTCACTTCTTTAGCTCTGATAGAGTTTGTGGGCATCTTATAGCCTGCAAATTCTATTTTCCCTTCCCAAAGCCAATAGGCTGTTCATTTTATTACTGTTCCTAAGTCTCCTAAAGCAGTCTTCATTGTTGATGTGGGCTTAAGGTTTCTGCTGGACGTTTGAGATAAAATTTAAGATAGAGTACTGGACATACCATTTAGTGCTTTCAAGTTAAATGTTCATGTACGTTTCAATTGAAGAAAATGTCCTGGACATACAATTGACAAAAAATACATCAGATGCCAACAGTGTTTTTGGGTTTTGAAAGAAACAAACAAATCTTCAGCTTCAACTCATCCTTGTAGTCTAGTGGTTAGAGCACTGATTCTCCCATATGGGAGACCCAGGTTCAAATCCCACAAGGTTTAAGTGGAAATCTCCATTGACCAGTAGTCACTTCTTTAGCTCTGATAGAGTTTGTGGGCATCTTATAGCCTGCAAATTCTATTTTCCCTTCCCAAAGCCAATAGGCTGTTCATTTTATTACTGTTCCTAAGTACCCTAAAGCAGTCTTCATAGTTGATGTGGGCTTAAGGTTTCTGCTGGACATTTGAGATCAAATTAAAGATAGAGTACTGGACATAACATTAATGCTTTCAAGCTAAATGTATTCATGTAAGTTTCCATTTAAGAAAGAGTCCTGGACATAAAATTAGCAAAAAATACAGCAGATGCCAACAGTGTCTTTGGGATTTGAAAGAAGCAAACAAATCTTTAGATCTGATAGTTTTCATGTATTTGTGGGATTGACTCTGACTGTACCAGACAGCCAACAGTCTGAGCATAGGCAGCAATACACAGGACCAGGTTTTGCTGGCCCAGCTTCAACTCATCCTTGTAGTCTAGTGGTTAGAGCACTGATTCTCCCATATGGGAGACACAGGTTCAAATCCCACAAGGTTTAAGTGGAAATCTCCATTGACCAGTAGTCACTTCTTTAGCTCTGATAGAGTTTGTGGGCATCTTATAGCCTGCAAATTCTATTTTCCCTTCCCAAAGCCAATAGGCTGTTCATTTTATTACTGTTCCTAAGTCTCATAAAGCAGTCTTCATAGTTGATGTGGGCTTAAGGTTTCTACTGGACATTTGAGATCAAATTTAAGAAAGAGTACTGGACATAACATTTAGTGCTGTCAAGTTAAATGTTCATGTACGTTTCAATTGAAGAAAATGTCCTGGACATACAATTAACAAAAATACATCAGATGCCAACAGTGTTTTTGGGTTTTGAAAGAAACAAACAAATCTTCTTTAGATCTGATAGTTTCATGTATTTGTGGGTTTGACTCTGACTGTACCAGCCAGCCAACAGTCTGAGCATAGGCAGCAATACATAGGACCAGGTTTTGCTGGCCCAGCTTCAACTCATCCTCTGTAGTCTAGTGGTTAGAGCACTGATTCTCCCATATGGGAGACCCAGGTTCAAATCCCACAAGGTTTAAGTGGAAATCTCCATTGATCAGTAGTCACTTCTTTAGCTCTGATAGAGTTTGTGGGCATCTTATAGCCTGCAAATTCTATTTTCCCTTCCCAAAGCCAGTAGGTTGTTCATTTTACTACTGTTCCTTAGTCTCCTAAAGCAGTCTTCATAGTTGATGTGGGCTTAAGGTTTCTGCTGGACGTTTGAGATAAAATTTAAGATAGAGTACTGGACATAACATTTAGTGCTTTCAAGTTAAATGTTCATGTAAGTTTCAATTGAAGAAAATGTCCTGGACATACAATTAACAAAAAATACATCAGATGCCAACAGTGTTTTTGGGTTTTGAAAGAAACAAACAAATCTTCAGCTTCAACTCATCCTTGTAGTCTAGTGGTTAGAGCACTGATTCTCCCATATGGGAGACCCAGGTTCAAATCCCACAAGGTTTAAGTGGAAATCTCCATTGATCAGTAGTCACTTCTTTAGCTCTGACAGAGTTTGTGGGCATCTTATAGCCTGCAAATTCTATTTTCCCTTCCCAAAGCCAGTAGGTTGTTCATTTTACTACTGTTTCTTAGTCTCCTAAAGCAGTCTTCATAGTTGATGTGGGCTTAAGGTTTCTGCTGGACGTTTGAGATAAAATTTAAGATAGAGTACTGGACATAACATTTAGTGCTTTCAAGTTAAATGTTCATGTAAGTTTCAATTGAAGAAAATGTCCTGGACATACAATTAACAAAAAATACATCAGATGCCAACAGTGTTTTTGGGTTTTGAAAGAAACAAACAAATCTTCTTTAGATCTGATAGTTTCATGTATTTGTGGGATTGACTCTGACTGTACCAGCCAGCCAACAGTCTGAGCATAGGCAGCAATACACAGGACCAGGTTTTGCTGGCCCAGCTTCAACTCATCCTTGTAGTCTAGTGGTTAGAGCACTGATTCTCCCATATGGGAGACCCAGGTTCAAATCCCACAAGGTTTAAGTGGAAATCTCCATTGACCAGTAGTCTCTTCTTTAGCTCTGATAGACTTTGTGGGCATCTTAGAGCCTGCAAATTCTATTTTCCTTCTGTTCCTAAGTCTCCTAAAGCAGTCTTCATAGTTGATGTGGGCTTAAGGTTTCTGCTGGACATTTGAGATCAAATTTAAGATAGAGTACTGGACATAACATTTAGTGCTTTCAAGCTAAATGTATTCATTTAAGTTTCCATTTAAGAAAGAGTCCTGGACATACAATTAGCAAAAAATCCAGCAGTTGCCAACAGTGTCTTTGGGTTTTGAAAGAAGCAAACAAATCTTTAGATCTGATAGTTTTTATGTATTTGTGGGATTGACTCTGACTGTACCAGCCAGCCAACAGTCTGAGCATAGGCAGCAATACACAGGACCAGGTTTTGCTGGCCAAGCTTCAACTCATCCTTGTAGTCTAGTGGTTAGAGCACTGATTCTCCCATATGGGAGACCCAGGTTCAACTCCCACAAGGTTTAAGTGGAAATCTCCATTGACCAGTAGTCACTTCTTTAGCTCTGATAGAGTTTGTGGGCATCTTATAGCCTGCAAAGTCTATTTTCCCTTCCCAAAGCCAATAGGCTGTTCATTTTATTACTGTTCCTAAGTCTCCTAAAGCAGTCTTCATAGTTGATGTGGGCTTAAGGTTTCTGCTGGACGTTTGAGATTAAATTTAAGATAGAGTACTGGACATACCATTTAGTGCTTTCAAGTTAAATGTTCATGTACGTTTCAATTGAAGAAAATGTCCTGGACATACAATTGACAAAAAATACATCAGATGCCAACAGTGTTTTTGGGTTTTGAAAGAAACAAACAAATCTTCAGCTTCAACTCATCCTTGTAGTCTAGTGGTTAGAGCACTGATTCTCCCATATGGGAGACCCAGGTTCAAATCCCACAAGGTTTAAGTGGAAATCTCCATTGACCAGTAGTCACTTCATTAGCTCTGATAGACTTTGTGGGCATCTTAGAGCCTGCAAATTCTATTTTCCTTCTATTCCTAAGTCCTCCTAAAGCAGTCTTCATAGTTGATGTGGGCTTAAGGTTTCTGCTGGACATTTGAGATCAAATTTAAGATAGAGTACTGGACATAACATTTAGTGCTTTCAAGCTAAATGTATTCATGTAAGTTTCCATTTAAGAAAGAGTCCTGGACATACAATTAGCCAAAAATAGAGCAGATGCCAACAGTGTCTTTGGGTTTTGAAAGAAACAAACAAATCTTCTCTAGATCTGATAGTTTCATGTATTTGTGGGATTGACTCTGACTGTACCAGCCAGCCAACAGTCTGAGCATAGGCAGCAATACACAGGACCAGATTTTACTGGCCCAGCTTCAACTCATCCTCTGTAGTCTAGTGGTTAGAGCACTGATTCTCCCATATGGGAGACCCAGGTTCAAATCCCACAAGGTTTAAGTGGAAATCTCCATTGATCAGTAGTCACTTCTTTAGCTCTGACAGAGTTTGTGGGCATCTTATAGCCTGCAAATTCTATTTTCCCTTCCCAAAGCCAGTAGGTTGTTCATTTTACTACTGTTCCTTAGTCTCCTAAAGCAGTCTTCATAGTTGATGTGGGCTTAAGGTTTCTGCTGGACGTTTGAGATAAAATTTAAGATAGAGTACTGGACATAACATTTAGTGCTTTCAAGTTAAATGTTCATGTAAGTTTCAATTGAAGAAAATGTCCTGGACATACAATTAACAAAAAATACATCAGATGCCAACAGTGTTTTTGGGTTTTGAAAGAAACAAACAAATCTTCTTTAGATCTGATAGTTTCATGTATTTGTGGGATTGACTCTGACTGTACCAGCCAGCCAACAGTCTGAGCATAGGCAGCAATACACAGGACCAGGTTTTGCTGGCCCAGCTTCAACTCATCCTTGTAGTCTAGTGGTTAGAGCACTGATTCTCCCATATGGGAGACCCAGGTTCAAATCCCACAAGGTTTAAGTGGAAATCTCCATTGACCAGTAGTCTCTTCTTTAGCTCTGATAGACTTTGTGGGCATCTTAGAGCCTGCAAATTCTATTTTCCATTCCCAAAGCCAGTAGGTTGTTCATTTTACCACTCTTCCTAAGTCTCCTAACGCAGTCTTCATAGTTGATGTGGGCTTAAGGTTTCTGCTGGACGTTTGAGATAAAATTTAAGATAGAGTACTGGACATAACATTTAGTTCTTTCAAGTTAAATGTTCATGTAAGTTTCAATTGAAGAAAATGTCCTGGACATACAATTAACAAAAAATACATCAGATACCAACAGTGCTTTTGGGTTTTGAAAGAAACAAACAAATCTTCTTTAGATCTGATAGTTTCATGTATTTGTGGGATTGACTCTGACTGTACCAGCCAGCCAACAGTCTGAGCATAGGCAGCAATACACAGGACCAGGTTTTGCTGGATCAGCTTCAACTCATCCTTGTAGTCTAGTGGTTAGAGCACTGATTCTTCCATATGGGAGACCCAAGTTCAAATCCCACAAGGTTTAAGTGGAAATCTCAATTGACCAGTAGTCTCTTCTTTAGCTCTGATAGACTTTGTGGGCATCTTAGAGCCTGCAAATTCTATTTTCCCTTCCCAAAGCCAGTAGGTTGTTCATTTTACTACTGTTCCTAAGTCTCCTAAAGCAGTCTTCATAGTTGATGTGGGCTTAAGGTTTCTGCTGGACGTTTGAGATAAAATTTAAGATAGAGTACTGGACATAACATTTAGTTCTTTCAAGTTAAATGTTCATGTAAGTTTCAATTGAAGAAACTGTCCTGGACATACAATTAACAAAAAATACATCAGATGCCAACAGTGTTTTTGGGTTTTGAAAGAAACAAACAAATCTTCTTTAGATCTGATAGTTTCATGTATTTGTGGGATTGACTCTGGCTGTACCAGCCAGCCAACAGTCTGAGCATAGGCAGCAATACACAGGACCAGGTTTTGCTGGCTCAGCTTCAACTCATCCTTGTAGTCTAGTGGTTAGAGCACTGATTCTTCCATATGGGAGACCCAGGTTCAAATCCCACAAGGTTTAAGTGGAAATCTCAATTGACCAGTAGTCTCTTCTTTAGCTCTGATCGACTTTGTGGGCATCTTAGAGCCTGCAAATTCTATTTTCCCTTCCCAAAGCCAGTAGGTTGTTCATTTTACTACTGTTCCTAAGTCTCCTAAAGCAGTCTTCATAGTTGATGTGGGCTTAAGGTTTCTGCTGGACGTTTGAGATAAAATTTAAGATAGAGTACTGGACATAACATTTAGTGTTTTCAAGCAAAATGTATTCATGTAAGTTTCAATTTAAGAGTCCTGGACATACAATTAGCAAAAAATACAGCAGATGCCAACAGTGTCTTTAGGTTTTGAAAGAAGCAAACAAATCTTCTTTAGTTCTGATGGTTTTCATGTATTTGTGGGTTTGACTCTGACTGTACCAGCCAGCCAACATTCTGAGCATAGGCAGCAATACAGAGGACCAGATTTTGCTGGACCTGCTTCAACTCATCCTCTGTAGTCTAGTGGTTAAAGCACTGATTCTCCCATATGGGAGACCCAGGTTAAAATCCCACAAGGTTTAAGTGTAAATCTCCATTGACCAGTAGCCACTTCTTTAGCTCTGATAGAGTGTTTGGGCATCTCTGAGCATAGGCAGCAATACAGAGGACCAGATTTTACTGGCCCAGCTCAACTCATCCTCTGTAGTCTAGTGGTTAAAACACTGATTTTCCCATATGGGAGACCCAGGTTCAAATCCTACAAGGTTTAAGTGGAAATCTCCATTGACCAGCTGTCACTTCTTTAGCTCTGATAGAGTGTTTGGGCATCTTATAGCTTGCAAATTCTATTTTCCCTTCCCAAAGCCAATAGGTTGTTCATTTTGTTACTGTTCCTAAGTCTCCTAAAGCAATCTTCATAGTTGATGTGGGCTTAAGGTTACTGCTGGACATTTGAGATCAAATTTAAGATAGAGTACTGGACAAAACATTTAGTGTTTTCTAGCAAAATGTATTCATGTAAGTTTCAATTTAAGAAAGAGTCCTGGACATACAATTAGCAAAAAATACAGCAGATGCCAACAGTGTCTTTGGGTTTTGAAAGAAACAAACAAATCTTCTTTAGATCTTATAGTTTTCATGTATTTGTGGGATTGACTCTGACTGTACTATCCAGCCAACAGTCTGAGCATAGGCAGCAATACAGAGGACCAGTTTTTACTGTCCCGGCTTCAACTCATCCTCTGTAGTCTAGTGGTTAAAACACTGATTTTCCCATATGGGAGACCCAGGGTCAAATCCCACAAGGTTTAAGTGGAAATCTCCATTGATCAGTAGTCACTTCTTTAGCTCTGATAGAGTTTGTGGGCATCTTATAGCCTGCAAATTCTATTTTCCCTTCCCAAAGCCAGTAGGTTGTTCATTTTACTACTGTTCCTTAGTCTCCTAAAGCAGTCTTCATAGTTGATGTGGGCTTAAGGTTTCTGCTGGACGTTTGAGATAAAATTTAAGATAGAGTACTGGACATAACATTTAGTGCTTTCAAGTTAAATGTTCATGTAAGTTTCAATTGAAGAAAATGTCCTGGACATACAATTAACAAAAAATACATCAGATGCCAACAGTGTTTTTGGGTTTTGAAAGAAACAAACAAATCTTCTTTAGATCTGATAGTTTCATGTATTTGTGGGATTGACTCTGACTGTACCAGCCAGCCAACAGCTGAGCATAGGCAGCAATACACAGGACCAGGTTTTGCTGGCCCAGCTTCAACTCATCCTTGTAGTCTAGTGGTTAGAGCACTGATTCTCCCATATGGGAGACCCAGTTTCAAATCCCACAAGGTTTAAGTGGAAATCTCCATTGACCAGTAGTCTCTTCTTTAGCTCTGATAGACTTTGTGGGCATCTTAGAGCCTGCAAATTCTATTTTCCTTCTGTTCCTAAGTCTCCTAAAGCAGTCTTCATAGTTGATGTGGGCTTAAGGTTTCTGCTGGACGTTTGAGATAAAATTTAAGATAGAGTACTGGACATAACATTTAGTGCTTTTAAGTTAAATGTTCATGTAAGTTTCAATTGAAGAAAATGTCCTGGACATACAATTAACAAAAAATACATCAGATGCCAACAGTGTTTTTGGGTTTTGAAAGAAACAAACAAATCTTCTTTAGATCTGATAGTTTCATGTATTTGTGGGATTGACTCTGACTGTACCAGCCAGCCAACAGTCTGAGCATAGGCAGCAATACACAGGACCAGGTTTTGCTGGCCCAGCTTCAACTCATCCTTGTAGTCTAGTGGTTAGAGCACTGATTCTCCCATATGGGAGACCCAGTTTCAAATCCCACAAGGTTTAAGTGGAAATCTCCATTGACCAGTAGTCTCTTCTTTAGCTCTGATAGACTTTGTGGGCATCTTAGAGCCTGCAAATTCTATTTTCCTTCTGTTCCTAAGTCTCCTAAAGCAGTCTTCATAGTTGATGTGGGCTTAAGGTTTCTGCTGGACGTTTGAGATAAAATTTAAGATAGAGTACTGGACATAACATTTAGTGCTTTTAAGTTAAATGTTCATGTAAGTTTCAATTGAAGAAAATGTCCTGGACATACAATTAACAAAAAATACATCAGATGCCAACAGTGTTTTTGGGTTTTGAAAGAAACAAACAAATCTTCTTTAGATCTGATAGTTTCATGTATTTGTGGGATTGACTCTGACTGTACCAGCCAGCCAACAGTCTGAGCATAGGCAGCAATACACAGGACCAGGTTTTGCTGGCCCAGCTTCAACTCATCCTTGTAGTCTAGTGGTTAGAGCACTGATTCTCCCATATGGGAGACCCAGGTTCAAATCCCACAAGGTTTAGGTGGAAATCTCCATTGACCAGTAGTCACGTCTTTAGCTCTGATAGACTTTGTGGGCATCTTATAGCATGCAAATTCTATTTTCCCTTCCCAAAGCCAATAGGCTGTTCATTTTATTACTGTTCCTAAGTCTCCTAAAGCAGTCTTCATAGTTGATGTGTGCTTAAGGTTTCTGCTGGACATTTGAGATCAAATTTAAGATAGAGTACTGGACATAACATTTAGTACTTTCAAGCTAAATGTATTCATTTAAGTTTCCATTTAAGAAAGAGTCCTGGACATACAATTAGCAAAAAATACAGCAGTTGCCAACAGTGTCTTTGGGTTTTGAAAGAAGCAAACAAATCTTTAGATCTGATAGTTTTCATGTATTTGTGGGATTGACTCTGACTGTACCAGCCAGCCAACAGTCTGAGCATAGGCAGCAATACACAGGACCAGGTTTTGCTGGCCCAGCTTCAACTCATCCTTGTAGTCTAGTGGTTAGAGCACTGATTCTCCCATATGGGAGACCAAGGTTCAACTCCAACAAGGTTTAAGTGGAAATCTCCATTGACCAGTAGTCACTTCTTTAGCTCTGATAGAGTTTGTGGGCATCTTATAGCCTGCAAATTCTATTTTCCCTTCCCAAAGCCAATAGGCTGTTCATTTTATTACTGTTCCTAAGTCTCCTAAAGCAGTCTTCATTGTTGATGTGGGCTTAAGGTTTCTGCTGGACGTTTGAGATAAAATTTAAGATAGAGTACTGGACATACCATTTAGTGCTTTCAAGTTAAATGTTCATGTACGTTTCAATTGAAGAAAATGTCCTGGACATACAATTGACAAAAAATACATCAGATGCCAACAGTGTTTTTGGGTTTTGAAAGAAACAAACAAATCTTCAGCTTCAACTCATCCTTGTAGTCTAGTGGTTAGAGCACTGATTCTCCCATATGGGAGACCCAGGTTCAAATCCCACAAGGTTTAAGTGGAAATCTCCATTGACCAGTAGTCACTTCTTTAGCTCTGATAGAGTTTGTGGGCATCTTATAGCCTGCAAATTCTATTTTCCCTTCCCAAAGCCAATAGGCTGTTCATTTTATTACTGTTCCTAAGTACCCTAAAGCAGTCTTCATAGTTGATGTGGGCTTAAGGTTTCTGCTGGACATTTGAGATCAAATTAAAGATAGAGTACTGGACATAACATTAATGCTTTCAAGCTAAATGTATTCATGTAAGTTTCCATTTAAGAAAGAGTCCTGGACATAAAATTAGCAAAAAATACAGCAGATGCCAACAGTGTCTTTGGGATTTGAAAGAAGCAAACAAATCTTTAGATCTGATAGTTTTCATGTATTTGTGGGATTGACTCTGACTGTACCAGACAGCCAACAGTCTGAGCATAGGCAGCAATACACAGGACCAGGTTTTGCTGGCCCAGCTTCAACTCATCCTTGTAGTCTAGTGGTTAGAGCACTGATTCTCCCATATGGGAGACACAGGTTCAAATCCCACAAGGTTTAAGTGGAAATCTCCATTGACCAGTAGTCACTTCTTTAGCTCTGATAGAGTTTGTGGGCATCTTATAGCCTGCAAATTCTATTTTCCCTTCCCAAAGCCAATAGGCTGTTCATTTTATTACTGTTCCTAAGTCTCATAAAGCAGTCTTCATAGTTGATGTGGGCTTAAGGTTTCTACTGGACATTTGAGATCAAATTTAAGAAAGAGTACTGGACATAACATTTAGTGCTGTCAAGTTAAATGTTCATGTACGTTTCAATTGAAGAAAATGTCCTGGACATACAATTAACAAAAATACATCAGATGCCAACAGTGTTTTTGGGTTTTGAAAGAAACAAACAAATCTTCTTTAGATCTGATAGTTTCATGTATTTGTGGGTTTGACTCTGACTGTACCAGCCAGCCAACAGTCTGAGCATAGGCAGCAATACATAGGACCAGGTTTTGCTGGCCCAGCTTCAACTCATCCTCTGTAGTCTAGTGGTTAGAGCACTGATTCTCCCATATGGGAGACCCAGGTTCAAATCCCACAAGGTTTAAGTGGAAATCTCCATTGATCAGTAGTCACTTCTTTAGCTCTGATAGAGTTTGTGGGCATCTTATAGCCTGCAAATTCTATTTTCCCTTCCCAAAGCCAGTAGGTTGTTCATTTTACTACTGTTCCTTAGTCTCCTAAAGCAGTCTTCATAGTTGATGTGGGCTTAAGGTTTCTGCTGGACGTTTGAGATAAAATTTAAGATAGAGTACTGGACATACCATTTAGTGCTTTCAAGTTAAATGTTCATGTAAGTTTCAATTGAAGAAAATGTCCTGGACATACAATTAACAAAAAATACATCAGATGCCAACAGTGTTTTTGGGTTTTGAAAGAAACAAACAAATCTTCTTTAGATCTGATAGTTTCATGTATTTGTGGGATTGACTCTGACTGTACCAGCCAGCCAACAGTCTGAGCATAGGCAGCAATACACAGGACCAGGTTTTGCTGGCCCAGCTTCAACTCATCCTTGTAGTCTAGTGGTTAGAGCACTGATTCTCCCATATGGGAGACCCAGGTTCAAATCCCACAAGGTTTAAGTGGAAATCTCCATTGACCAGTAGTCTCTTCTTTAGCTCTGATAGACTTTGTGGGCATCTTAGAGCCTGCAAATTCTATTTTCCTTCTGTTCCTAAGTCTCCTAAAGCAGTCTTCATAGTTGATGTGGGCTTAAGGTTTCTGCTGGACATTTGAGATCAAATTTAAGATAGAGTACTGGACATAACATTTAGTGCTTTCAAGCTAAATGTATTCATTTAAGTTTCCATTTAAGAAAGAGTCCTGGACATACAATTAGCAAAAAATCCAGCAGTTGCCAACAGTGTCTTTGGGTTTTGAAAGAAGCAAACAAATCTTTAGATCTGATAGTTTTTATGTATTTGTGGGATTGACTCTGACTGTACCAGCCAGCCAACAGTCTGAGCATAGGCAGCAATACACAGGACCAGGTTTTGCTGGCCAAGCTTCAACTCATCCTTGTAGTCTAGTGGTTAGAGCACTGATTCTCCCATATGGGAGACCCAGGTTCAACTCCCACAAGGTTTAAGTGGAAATCTCCATTGACCAGTAGTCACTTCTTTAGCTCTGATAGAGTTTGTGGGCATCTTATAGCCTGCAAAGTCTATTTTCCCTTCCCAAAGCCAATAGGCTGTTCATTTTATTACTGTTCCTAAGTCTCCTAAAGCAGTCTTCATAGTTGATGTGGGCTTAAGGTTTCTGCTGGACGTTTGAGATTAAATTTAAGATAGAGTACTGGACATACCATTTAGTGCTTTCAAGTTAAATGTTCATGTACGTTTCAATTGAAGAAAATGTCCTGGACATACAATTGACAAAAAATACATCAGATGCCAACAGTGTTTTTGGGTTTTGAAAGAAACAAACAAATCTTCAGCTTCAACTCATCCTTGTAGTCTAGTGGTTAGAGCACTGATTCTCCCATATGGGAGACCCAGGTTCAAATCCCACAAGGTTTAAGTGGAAATCTCCATTGACCAGTAGTCACTTCATTAGCTCTGATAGACTTTGTGGGCATCTTAGAGCCTGCAAATTCTATTTTCCTTCTATTCCTAAGTCCTCCTAAAGCAGTCTTCATAGTTGATGTGGGCTTAAGGTTTCTGCTGGACATTTGAGATCAAATTTAAGATAGAGTACTGGACATAACATTTAGTGCTTTCAAGCTAAATGTATTCATGTAAGTTTCCATTTAAGAAAGAGTCCTGGACATACAATTAGCCAAAAATAGAGCAGATGCCAACAGTGTCTTTGGGTTTTGAAAGAAACAAACAAATCTTCTCTAGATCTGATAGTTTCATGTATTTGTGGGATTGACTCTGACTGTACCAGCCAGCCAACAGTCTGAGCATAGGCAGCAATACACAGGACCAGATTTTACTGGCCCAGCTTCAACTCATCCTCTGTAGTCTAGTGGTTAGAGCACTGATTCTCCCATATGGGAGACCCAGGTTCAAATCCCACAAGGTTTAAGTGGAAATCTCCATTGATCAGTAGTCACTTCTTTAGCTCTGACGGAGTTTGTGGGCATCTTATAGCCTGCAAATTCTATTTTCCCTTCCCAAAGCCAGTAGGTTGTTCATTTTACTACTGTTCCTTAGTCTCCTAAAGCAGTCTTCATAGTTGATGTGGGCTTAAGGTTTCTGCTGGACGTTTGAGATAAAATTTAAGATAGAGTACTGGACATAACATTTAGTGCTTTCAAGTTAAATGTTCATGTAAGTTTCAATTGAAGAAAATGTCCTGGACATACAATTAACAAAAAATACATCAGATGCCAACAGTGTTTTTGGGTTTTGAAAGAAACAAACAAATCTTCTTTAGATCTGATAGTTTCATGTATTTGTGGGATTGACTCTGACTGTACCAGCCAGCCAACAGTCTGAGCATAGGCAGCAATACACAGGACCAGGTTTTGCTGGCCCAGCTTCAACTCATCCTTGTAGTCTAGTGGTTAGAGCACTGATTCTCCCATATGGGAGACCCAGGTTCAAATCCCACAAGGTTTAAGTGGAAATCTCCATTGACCAGTAGTCTCTTCTTTAGCTCTGATAGACTTTGTGGGCATCTTAGAGCCTGCAAATTCTATTTTCCATTCCCAAAGCCAGTAGGTTGTTCATTTTACCACTCTTCCTAAGTCTCCTAACGCAGTCTTCATAGTTGATGTGGGCTTAAGGTTTCTGCTGGACGTTTGAGATAAAATTTAAGATAGAGTACTGGACATAACATTTAGTTCTTTCAAGTTAAATGTTCATGTAAGTTTCAATTGAAGAAAATGTCCTGGACATACAATTAACAAAAAATACATCAGATACCAACAGTGCTTTTGGGTTTTGAAAGAAACAAACAAATCTTCTTTAGATCTGATAGTTTCATGTATTTGTGGGATTGACTCTGACTGTACCAGCCAGCCAACAGTCTGAGCATAGGCAGCAATACACAGGACCAGGTTTTGCTGGATCAGCTTCAACTCATCCTTGTAGTCTAGTGGTTAGAGCACTGATTCTTCCATATGGGAGACCCAAGTTCAAATCCCACAAGGTTTAAGTGGAAATCTCAATTGACCAGTAGTCTCTTCTTTAGCTCTGATAGACTTTGTGGGCATCTTAGAGCCTGCAAATTCTATTTTCCCTTCCCAAAGCCAGTAGGTTGTTCATTTTACTACTGTTCCTAAGTCTCCTAAAGCAGTCTTCATAGTTGATGTGGGCTTAAGGTTTCTGCTGGACGTTTGAGATAAAATTTAAGATAGAGTACTGGACATAACATTTAGTTCTTTCAAGTTAAATGTTCATGTAAGTTTCAATTGAAGAAACTGTCCTGGACATACAATTAACAAAAAATACATCAGATGCCAACAGTGTTTTGGGGTTTTGAAAGAAACAAACAAATCTTCTTTAGATCTGATAGTTTCATGTATTTGTGGGATTGACTCTGGCTGTACCAGCCAGCCAACAGTCTGAGCATAGGCAGCAATACACAGGACCAGGTTTTGCTGGCTCAGCTTCAACTCATCCTTGTAGTCTAGTGGTTAGAGCACTGATTCTTCCATATGGGAGACCCAGGTTCAAATCCCACAAGGTTTAAGTGGAAATCTCAATTGACCAGTAGTCTCTTCTTTAGCTCTGATCGACTTTGTGGGCATCTTAGAGCCTGCAAATTCTATTTTCCCTTCCCAAAGCCAGTAGGTTGTTCATTTTACTACTGTTCCTAAGTCTCCTAAAGCAGTCTTCATAGTTGATGTGGGCTTAAGGTTTCTGCTGGACGTTTGAGATAAAATTTAAGATAGAGTACTGGACATAACATTTAGTGTTTTCAAGCAAAATGTATTCATGTAAGTTTCAATTTAAGAGTCCTGGACATACAATTAGCAAAAAATACAGCAGATGCCAACAGTGTCTTTAGGTTTTGAAAGAAGCAAACAAATCTTCTTTAGTTCTGATGGTTTTCATGTATTTGTGGGTTTGACTCTGACTGTACCAGCCAGCCAACATTCTGAGCATAGGCAGCAATACAGAGGACCAGATTTTGCTGGACCTGCTTCAACTCATCCTCTGTAGTCTAGTGGTTAAAGCACTGATTCTCCCATATGGGAGACCCAGGTTAAAATCCCACAAGGTTTAAGTGTAAATCTCCATTGACCAGTAGCCACTTCTTTAGCTCTGATAGAGTGTTTGGGCATCTCTGAGCATAGGCAGCAATACAGAGGACCAGATTTTACTGGCCCAGCTCAACTCATCCTCTGTAGTCTAGTGGTTAAAACACTGATTTTCCCATATGGGAGACCCATGTTCAAATCCTACAAGGTTTAAGTGGAAATCTCCATTGACCAGCTGTCACTTCTTTAGCTCTGATAGAGTGTTTGGGCATCTTATAGCTTGCAAATTCTATTTTCCCTTCCCAAAGCCAATAGGTTGTTCATTTTGTTACTGTTCCTAAGTCTCCTAAAGCAATCTTCATAGTTGATGTGGGCTTAAGGTTACTGCTGGACATTTGAGATCAAATTTAAGATAGAGTACTGGACAAAACATTTAGTGTTTTCTAGCAAAATGTATTCATGTAAGTTTCAATTTAAGAAAGAGTCCTGGACATACAATTAGCAAAAAATACAGCAGATGCCAACAGTGTCTTTGGGTTTTGAAAGAAACAAACAAATCTTCTTTAGATCTTATAGTTTTCATGTATTTGTGGGATTGACTCTGACTGTACTATCCAGCCAACAGTCTGAGCATAGGCAGCAATACAGAGGACCAGATTTTACTGTCCCGGCTTCAACTCATCCTCTGTAGTCTAGTGGTTAAAACACTGATTTTCCCATATGGGAGACCCAGGGTCAAATCCCACAAGGTTTAAGTGGAAATCTCCATTGATCAGTAGTCACTTCTTTAGCTCTGATAGAGTTTGTGGGCATCTTATAGCCTGCAAATTCTATTTTCCCTTCCCAAAGCCAGTAGGTTGTTCATTTTACTACTGTTCCTTAGTCTCCTAAAGCAGTCTTCATAGTTGATGTGGGCTTAAGGTTTCTGCTGGACGTTTGAGATAAAATTTAAGATAGAGTACTGGACATAACATTTAGTGCTTTCAAGTTAAATGTTCATGTAAGTTTCAATTGAAGAAAATGTCCTGGACATACAATTAACAAAAAATACATCAGATGCCAACAGTGTTTTTGGGTTTTGAAAGAAACAAACAAATCTTCTTTAGATCTGATAGTTTCATGTATTTGTGGGATTGACTCTGACTGTACCAGCCAGCCAACAGCTGAGCATAGGCAGCAATACACAGGACCAGGTTTTGCTGGCCCAGCTTCAACTCATCCTTGTAGTCTAGTGGTTAGAGCACTGATTCTCCCATATGGGAGACCCAGTTTCAAATCCCACAAGGTTTAAGTGGAAATCTCCATTGACCAGTAGTCTCTTCTTTAGCTCTGATAGACTTTGTGGGCATCTTAGAGCCTGCAAATTCTATTTTCCTTCTGTTCCTAAGTCTCCTAAAGCAGTCTTCATAGTTGATGTGGGCTTAAGGTTTCTGCTGGACGTTTGAGATAAAATTTAAGATAGAGTACTGGACATAACATTTAGTGCTTTTAAGTTAAATGTTCATGTAAGTTTCAATTGAAGAAAATGTCCTGGACATACAATTAACAAAAAATACATCAGATGCCAACAGTGTTTTTGGGTTTTGAAAGAAACAAACAAATCTTCTTTAGATCTGATAGTTTCATGTATTTGTGGGATTGACTCTGACTGTACCAGCCAGCCAACAGTCTGAGCATAGGCAGCAATACACAGGACCAGGTTTTGCTGGCCCAGCTTCAACTCATCCTTGTAGTCTAGTGGTTAGAGCACTGATTCTCCCATATGGGAGACCCAGTTTCAAATCCCACAAGGTTTAAGTGGAAATCTCCATTGACCAGTAGTCTCTTCTTTAGCTCTGATAGACTTTGTGGGCATCTTAGAGCCTGCAAATTCTATTTTCCTTCTGTTCCTAAGTCTCCTAAAGCAGTCTTCATAGTTGATGTGGGCTTAAGGTTTCTGCTGGACGTTTGAGATAAAATTTAAGATAGAGTACTGGACATAACATTCAGTGCTTTTAAGTTAAATGTTCATGTAAGTTTCAATTGAAGAAAATGTCCTGGACATACAATTAACAAAAAATACATCAGATGCCAACAGTGTTTTTGGGTTTTGAAAGAAACAAACAAATCTTCTTTAGATCTGATAGTTTCATGTATTTGTGGGATTGACTCTGACTGTACCAGCCAGCCAACAGTCTGAGCATAGGCAGCAATACACAGGACCAGGTTTTGCTGGCCCAGCTTCAACTCATCCTTGTAGTCTAGTGGTTAGAGCACTGATTCTCCCATATGGGAGACCCAGGTTCAAATCCCACAAGGTTTAGGTGGAAATCTCCATTGACCAGTAGTCACGTCTTTAGCTCTGATAGACTTTGTGGGCATCTTATAGCATGCAAATTCTATTTTCCCTTCCCAAAGCCAATAGGCTGTTCATTTTATTACTGTTCCTAAGTCTCCTAAAGCAGTCTTCATAGTTGATGTGGGCTTAAGGTTTCTGCTGGACATTTGAGATCAAATTTAAGATAGAGTACTGGACATAACATTTAGTACTTTCAAGCTAAATGTATTCATTTAAGTTTCCATTTAAGAAAGAGTCCTGGACATACAATTAGCAAAAAATACAGCAGTTGCCAACAGTGTCTTTGGGTTTTGAAAGAAGCAAACAAATCTTTAGATCTGATAGTTTTCATGTATTTGTGGGATTGACTCTGACTGTACCAGCCAGCCAACAGTCTGAGCATAGGCAGCAATACACAGGACCAGGTTTTGCTGGCCCAGCTTCAACTCATCCTTGTAGTCTAGTGGTTAGAGCACTGATTCTCCCATATGGGAGACCAAGGTTCAACTCCAACAAGGTTTAAGTGGAAATCTCCATTGACCAGTAGTCACTTCTTTAGCTCTGATAGAGTTTGTGGGCATCTTATAGCCTGCAAATTCTATTTTCCCTTCCCAAAGCCAATAGGCTGTTCATTTTATTACTGTTCCTAAGTCTCCTAAAGCAGTCTTCATTGTTGATGTGGGCTTAAGGTTTCTGCTGGACGTTTGAGATAAAATTTAAGATAGAGTACTGGACATACCATTTAGTGCTTTCAAGTTAAATGTTCATGTACGTTTCAATTGAAGAAAATGTCCTGGACATACAATTGACAAAAAATACATCAGATGCCAACAGTGTTTTTGGGTTTTGAAAGAAACAAACAAATCTTCAGCTTCAACTCATCCTTGTAGTCTAGTGGTTAGAGCACTGATTCTCCCATATGGGAGACCCAGGTTCAAATCCCACAAGGTTTAAGTGGAAATCTCCATTGACCAGTAGTCACTTCTTTAGCTCTGATAGAGTTTGTGGGCATCTTATAGCCTGCAAATTCTATTTTCCCTTCCCAAAGCCAATAGGCTGTTCATTTTATTACTGTTCCTAAGTACTCTAAAGCAGTCTTCATAGTTGATGTGGGCTTAAGGTTTCTGCTGGACATTTGAGATCAAATTAAAGATAGAGTACTGGACATAACATTAATGCTTTCAAGCTAAATGTATTCATGTAAGTTTCCATTTAAGAAAGAGTCCTGGACATAAAATTAGCAAAAAATACAGCAGATGCCAACAGTGTCTTTGGGATTTGAAAGAAGCAAACAAATCTTTAGATCTGATAGTTTTCATGTATTTGTGGGATTGACTCTGACTGTACCAGACAGCCAACAGTCTGAGCATAGGCAGCAATACACAGGACCAGGTTTTGCTGGCCCAGCTTCAACTCATCCTTGTAGTCTAGTGGTTAGAGCACTGATTCTCCCATATGGGAGACACAGGTTCAAATCCCACAAGGTTTAAGTGGAAATCTCCATTGACCAGTAGTCACTTCTTTAGCTCTGATAGAGTTTGTGGGCATCTTATAGCCTGCAAATTCTATTTTCCCTTCCCAAAGCCAATAGGCTGTTCATTTTATTACTGTTCCTAAGTCTCATAAAGCAGTCTTCATAGTTGATGTGGGCTTAAGGTTTCTACTGGACATTTGAGATCAAATTTAAGAAAGAGTACTGGACATAACATTTAGTGCTGTCAAGTTAAATGTTCATGTACGTTTCAATTGAAGAAAATGTCCTGGACATACAATTAACAAAAATACATCAGATGCCAACAGTGTTTTTGGGTTTTGAAAGAAACAAACAAATCTTCTTTAGATCTGATAGTTTCATGTATTTGTGGGTTTGACTCTGACTGTACCAGCCAGCCAACAGTCTGAGCATAGGCAGCAATACATAGGACCAGGTTTTGCTGGCCCAGCTTCAACTCATCCTCTGTAGTCTAGTGGTTAGAGCACTGATTCTCCCATATGGGAGACCCAGGTTCAAATCCCACAAGGTTTAAGTGGAAATCTCCATTGATCAGTAGTCACTTCTTTAGCTCTGATAGAGTTTGTGGGCATCTTATAGCCTGCAAATTCTATTTTCCCTTCCCAAAGCCAGTAGGTTGTTCATTTTACTACTGTTCCTTAGTCTCCTAAAGCAGTCTTCATAGTTGATGTGGGCTTAAGGTTTCTGCTGGACGTTTGAGATAAAATTTAAGATAGAGTACTGGACATAACATTTAGTGCTTTCAAGTTAAATGTTCATGTAAGTTTCAATTGAAGAAAATGTCCTGGACATACAATTAACAAAAAATACATCAGATGCCAACAGTGTTTTTGGGTTTTGAAAGAAACAAACAAATCTTCAGCTTCAACTCATCCTTGTAGTCTAGTGGTTAGAGCACTGATTCTCCCATATGGGAGACCCAGGTTCAAATCCCACAAGGTTTAAGTGGAAATCTCCATTGATCAGTAGTCACTTCTTTAGCTCTGACAGAGTTTGTGGGCATCTTATAGCCTGCAAATTCTATTTTCCCTTCCCAAAGCCAGTAGGTTGTTCATTTTACTACTGTTTCTTAGTCTCCTAAAGCAGTCTTCATAGTTGATGTGGGCTTAAGGTTTCTGCTGGACGTTTGAGATAAAATTTAAGATAGAGTACTGGACATAACATTTAGTGCTTTCAAGTTAAATGTTCATGTAAGTTTCAATTGAAGAAAATGTCCTGGACATACAATTAACAAAAAATACATCAGATGCCAACAGTGTTTTTGGGTTTTGAAAGAAACAAACAAATCTTCTTTAGATCTGATAGTTTCATGTATTTGTGGGATTGACTCTGACTGTACCAGCCAGCCAACAGTCTGAGCATAGGCAGCAATACACAGGACCAGGTTTTGCTGGCCCAGCTTCAACTCATCCTTGTAGTCTAGTGGTTAGAGCACTGATTCTCCCATATGGGAGACCCAGGTTCAAATCCCACAAGGTTTAAGTGGAAATCTCCATTGACCAGTAGTCTCTTCTTTAGCTCTGATAGACTTTGTGGGCATCTTAGAGCCTGCAAATTCTATTTTCCTTCTGTTCCTAAGTCTCCTAAAGCAGTCTTCATAGTTGATGTGGGCTTAAGGTTTCTGCTGGACATTTGAGATCAAATTTAAGATAGAGTACTGGACATAACATTTAGTGCTTTCAAGCTAAATGTATTCATTTAAGTTTCCATTTAAGAAAGAGTCCTGGACATACAATTAGCAAAAAATCCAGCAGTTGCCAACAGTGTCTTTGGGTTTTGAAAGAAGCAAACAAATCTTTAGATCTGATAGTTTTTATGTATTTGTGGGATTGACTCTGACTGTACCAGCCAGCCAACAGTCTGAGCATAGGCAGCAATACACAGGACCAGGTTTTGCTGGCCAAGCTTCAACTCATCCTTGTAGTCTAGTGGTTAGAGCACTGATTCTCCCATATGGGAGACCCAGGTTCAACTCCCACAAGGTTTAAGTGGAAATCTCCATTGACCAGTAGTCACTTCTTTAGCTCTGATAGAGTTTGTGGGCATCTTATAGCCTGCAAAGTCTATTTTCCCTTCCCAAAGCCAATAGGCTGTTCATTTTATTACTGTTCCTAAGTCTCCTAAAGCAGTCTTCATAGTTGATGTGGGCTTAAGGTTTCTGCTGGACGTTTGAGATTAAATTTAAGATAGAGTACTGGACATACCATTTAGTGCTTTCAAGTTAAATGTTCATGTACGTTTCAATTGAAGAAAATGTCCTGGACATACAATTGACAAAAAATACATCAGATGCCAACAGTGTTTTTGGGTTTTGAAAGAAACAAACAAATCTTCAGCTTCAACTCATCCTTGTAGTCTAGTGGTTAGAGCACTGATTCTCCCATATGGGAGACCCAGGTTCAAATCCCACAAGGTTTAAGTGGAAATCTCCATTGACCAGTAGTCACTTCATTAGCTCTGATAGACTTTGTGGGCATCTTAGAGCCTGCAAATTCTATTTTCCTTCTATTCCTAAGTCCTCCTAAAGCAGTCTTCATAGTTGATGTGGGCTTAAGGTTTCTGCTGGACATTTGAGATCAAATTTAAGATAGAGTACTGGACATAACATTTAGTGCTTTCAAGCTAAATGTATTCATGTAAGTTTCCATTTAAGAAAGAGTCCTGGACATACAATTAGCCAAAAATAGAGCAGATGCCAACAGTGTCTTTGGGTTTTGAAAGAAACAAACAAATCTTCTCTAGATCTGATAGTTTCATGTATTTGTGGGATTGACTCTGACTGTACCAGCCAGCCAACAGTCTGAGCATAGGCAGCAATACACAGGACCAGATTTTACTGGCCCAGCTTCAACTCATCCTCTGTAGTCTAGTGGTTAGAGCACTGATTCTCCCATATGGGAGACCCAGGTTCAAATCCCACAAGGTTTAAGTGGAAATCTCCATTGATCAGTAGTCACTTCTTTAGCTCTGACGGAGTTTGTGGGCATCTTATAGCCTGCAAATTCTATTTTCCCTTCCCAAAGCCAGTAGGTTGTTCATTTTACTACTGTTCCTTAGTCTCCTAAAGCAGTCTTCATAGTTGATGTGGGCTTAAGGTTTCTGCTGGACGTTTGAGATAAAATTTAAGATAGAGTACTGGACATAACATTTAGTGCTTTCAAGTTAAATGTTCATGTAAGTTTCAATTGAAGAAAATGTCCTGGACATACAATTAACAAAAAATACATCAGATGCCAACAGTGTTTTTGGGTTTTGAAAGAAACAAACAAATCTTCTTTAGATCTGATAGTTTCATGTATTTGTGGGATTGACTCTGACTGTACCAGCCAGCCAACAGTCTGAGCATAGGCAGCAATACACAGGACCAGGTTTTGCTGGCCCAGCTTCAACTCATCCTTGTAGTCTAGTGGTTAGAGCACTGATTCTCCCATATGGGAGACCCAGGTTCAAATCCCACAAGGTTTAAGTGGAAATCTCCATTGACCAGTAGTCTCTTCTTTAGCTCTGATAGACTTTGTGGGCATCTTAGAGCCTGCAAATTCTATTTTCCATTCCCAAAGCCAGTAGGTTGTTCATTTTACCACTCTTCCTAAGTCTCCTAACGCAGTCTTCATAGTTGATGTGGGCTTAAGGTTTCTGCTGGACGTTTGAGATAAAATTTAAGATAGAGTACTGGACATAACATTTAGTTCTTTCAAGTTAAATGTTCATGTAAGTTTCAATTGAAGAAAATGTCCTGGACATACAATTAACAAAAAATACATCAGATACCAACAGTGCTTTTGGGTTTTGAAAGAAACAAACAAATCTTCTTTAGATCTGATAGTTTCATGTATTTGTGGGATTGACTCTGACTGTACCAGCCAGCCAACAGTCTGAGCATAGGCAGCAATACACAGGACCAGGTTTTGCTGGATCAGCTTCAACTCATCCTTGTAGTCTAGTGGTTAGAGCACTGATTCTTCCATATGGGAGACCCAAGTTCAAATCCCACAAGGTTTAAGTGGAAATCTCAATTGACCAGTAGTCTCTTCTTTAGCTCTGATAGACTTTGTGGGCATCTTAGAGCCTGCAAATTCTATTTTCCCTTCCCAAAGCCAGTAGGTTGTTCATTTTACTACTGTTCCTAAGTCTCCTAAAGCAGTCTTCATAGTTGATGTGGGCTTAAGGTTTCTGCTGGACGTTTGAAATAAAATTTAAGATAGAGTACTGGACATAACATTTAGTTCTTTCAAGTTAAATGTTCATGTAAGTTTCAATTGAAGAAACTGTCCTGGACATACAATTAACAAAAAATACATCAGATGCCAACAGTGTTTTTGGGTTTTGAAAGAAACAAACAAATCTTCTTTAGATCTGATAGTTTCCTGTATTTGTGGGATTGACTCTGGCTGTACCAGCCAGCCAACAGTCTGAGCATAGGCAGCAATACACAGGACCAGGTTTTGCTGGCTCAGCTTCAACTCATCCTTGTAGTCTAGTGGTTAGAGCACTGATTCTTCCATATGGGAGACCCAGGTTCAAATCCCACAAGGTTTAAGTGGAAATCTCAATTGACCAGTAGTCTCTTCTTTAGCTCTGATCGACTTTGTGGGCATCTTAGAGCCTGCAAATTCTATTTTCCCTTCCCAAAGCCAGTAGGTTGTTCATTTTACTACTGTTCCTAAGTCTCCTAAAGCAGTCTTCATAGTTGATGTGGGCTTAAGGTTTCTGCTGGACGTTTGAGATAAAATTTAAGATAGAGTACTGGACATAACATTTAGTGTTTTCAAGCAAAATGTATTCATGTAAGTTTCAATTTAAGAGTCCTGGACATACAATTAGCAAAAAATACAGCAGATGCCAACAGTGTCTTTAGGTTTTGAAAGAAGCAAACAAATCTTCTTTAGTTCTGATGGTTTTCATGTATTTGTGGGTTTGACTCTGACTGTACCAGCCAGCCAACATTCTGAGCATAGGCAGCAATACAGAGGACCAGATTTTGCTGGACCTGCTTCAACTCATCCTCTGTAGTCTAGTGGTTAAAGCACTGATTCTCCCATATGGGAGACCCAGGTTAAAATCCCACAAGGTTTAAGTGTAAATCTCCATTGACCAGTAGCCACTTCTTTAGCTCTGATAGAGTGTTTGGGCATCTCTGAGCATAGGCAGCAATACAGAGGACCAGATTTTACTGGCCCAGCTCAACTCATCCTCTGTAGTCTAGTGGTTAAAACACTGATTTTCCCATATGGGAGACCCAGGTTCAAATCCTACAAGGTTTAAGTGGAAATCTCCATTGACCAGCTGTCACTTCTTTAGCTCTGATAGAGTGTTTGGGCATCTT
This sequence comes from Misgurnus anguillicaudatus, assembly GCF_027580225.2. Classification (NCBI taxonomy): domain Eukaryota; kingdom Metazoa; phylum Chordata; class Actinopteri; order Cypriniformes; family Cobitidae; genus Misgurnus; species Misgurnus anguillicaudatus. Next base: position 1,657,004 of record NC_073360.2, on the reverse strand, counting down.
ATAGCTTGCAAATTCTATTTTCCCTTCCCAAAGCCAATAGGTTGTTCATTTTGTTACTGTTCCTAAGTCTCCTAAAGCAATCTTCATAGTTGATGTGGGCTTAAGGTTACTGCTGGACATTTGAGATCAAATTTAAGATAGAGTACTGGACAAAACATTTAGTGTTTTCTAGCAAAATGTATTCATGTAAGTTTCAATTTAAGAAAGAGTCCTGGACATACAATTAGCAAAAAATACAGCAGATGCCAACAGTGTCTTTGGGTTTTGAAAGAAACAAACAAATCTTCTTTAGATCTTATAGTTTTCATGTATTTGTGGGATTGACTCTGACTGTACTATCCAGCCAACAGTCTGAGCATAGGCAGCAATACAGAGGACCAGATTTTACTGTCCCGGCTTCAACTCATCCTCTGTAGTCTAGTGGTTAAAACACTGATTTTCCCATATGGGAGACCCAGGGTCAAATCCCACAAGGTTTAAGTGGAAATCTCCAGTAACCACTTCTTTAGCTCTGAAAGAGTTTGTGGGCATCTTATATCCTGCAAATTCTATTTTCCCTTTCCAAAGCCAGTAGGCTGTTCCTTTTTTACTGCTCCTAAGTCTCCTAAAGCAGTCTTCATAGTTGATGTGGGCTTAAGGTTTCTGCTGGACATTTGAGATCAAATTTAAGATAGAGTACTGGACATAACATTTAGTGTTTTCAAGCAAAATATATTCATGTAAGTTTCAATTTAAGAAAGAGTCCTGGACATAGAATTAGCAAAAATACAGCAGATGCCAACAGTGTCTTTGGATTTTGAAAGAAGCAAACAAATCTTCTTTAGATCTGATGGTTTTCATGTATTTGTGGGTTTGACTCTGACTGTACCAGCCAGCCAACAGTCTGAGCATAGGCAGCAATACACAGGACCAGGTTTTGCTGGTCCAGCTTCAACTCATCCTCTGTAGTCTAGTGGTTAAAACACTGATTCTCCCATATGGGAGACCCAGGTTCAAATCCCACAAGGTTTAAGTAAAAATCTCCATTGACCAGTAGCCACTTCTTTAGCTCTGAAAGAGTTTGTGGGCATCTTATATCCTGCAAATTCTATTTTCCCTTTCCAAAGCCAGTAGGCTGTTCCTTTTTTTACTGCTTCTAAGTCTCCTAAAGCAGTCTTCATAGTTGATGTGGGCTTAAGGTTTCTGCTGGACATTTGAGATCAAATTTAAGATAGAGTACTGGACATAACATTTAGTGTTTTCAAGCAAAATGTATTCATGTAAGTTTCAATTTAACAGTCCTGGACATACAATTAGCAAAAATTACAGCAGATGCCAACAGTCTTTGGGTTTGAAAGAAGCAAACAAATCTTCTTTAGATCTGATAGTTTTCATGTATTTGTGGGATTGACTCTGACTGTACCAGCAAGCCAACAGTCTGAGCATAGGCAGCAATACACAGGACCAGGTTATGCTGGTTCAGCTTCAACTCATCCTTTGTAGTCTAGTGGTTAAAGCACTGATGCTCCCATATGGGAGACCCAGGTTAAAATCCCACAAGGTTTAAGTGTAAATCTCCATTGACCAGTAGCCACTTCTTTAGCTCTGATAGAGTGTTTGGGCATCTCTGAGCATAGGCAGCAATACAGAGGACCAGATTTTACTGGGCCAGCTCAACTCATCCTCTGTAGTCTAGTGGTTAAAACACTGATTTTCCCATATGGGAGACCCAGGTTCAAATCCTACAAGGTTTAAGTGGAAATCTCCATTGACCAGTAGCCACTTCTTTAGCTCTGAAAGAGTTTGTGGGCATCTTATATCCTGCTAATTCTATTTTCCCTTTCCAAAGCCAGTAGGCTGTTCATTTTATTACTATTCCTAAGTCTCCTAAAGCAATCTTCATAGTTGATGTGGGCTTAAGGTTTCTGCTGGACATTTGAGATCAAATTTAAGATAGAGTACTGGACATAACATTTAGTGTTTTCAAGCAAAATGTATTCATGTAAGTTTCAATTTAAGAAAGAGTCCTGGACATAGAATTAGCAAAAATACAGCAGATGCCAACAGTGTCTTTGGATTTTGAAAGAAGCAAACAAATCTTCTTTAGATCTGATGGTTTTTATGTATTTGTGGGTTTGACTCTGACTGTACCAGCCAGCCAACAGTCTGAGCATAGGCAGCAATACACAGGACCAGGTTTTGCTGGTCCAGCTTCAACTCATCCTCTGTAGTCTAGTGGTTAAAACACTGATTCTCCCATATGGGAGACCCAGGTTCAAATCCCACAAGGTTTAAGTGGAAATCTCCATTGACCAGTAGCCACTTCTTTAGCTCTGAAAGAGTTTGTGGGCATCTTATATCCTGCAAATTCTATTTTCCCTTCCCAAAGCCAGTAGGTTGTTCCTTTTTTTACTGCTCCTAAGTCTCCTAAAGCAGTCTTCATAGTTCATGTGGGCTTAAGGTTTCTGCTGGACATTTGAGATCAAATTTAAGATAGAGTACTGGACAAAACATTTAGTGTTTTCAAGCAAAATGTATTCGTGTAAGTTTCAATTTAGGAAAGAGTCCTGGACATACAATTAGCAAAAAATACAGCAGATGCCAACAGTGTCTTTGGGTTTTGAAAGAAGCAAACAAATCTTCTTTAGATCTGATGGTTTTCATGTATTTGTGGGTTTGACTTTGACTGTACCAGCCAACCAACAGTCTGAGCATAGGCAGCAATACACAGGACCAGGTTTTGCTGGTCAAGCTTCAACTCATCCTCTGTAGTCTAGTGGTTAAAACACTGATTCTCCCATATGGGAGACCCAGGTTCAAATCCCACAAGGTTTACGTGGAAATCTCCATTGACCAGTAGCCACTTCTTTAGCTCTGATAGAGTTTGTGGGCATCTTATAGCCTGCAAATTCTATTTTCCTTTCCCAAAGCCAGTAGGCTGTTCATTTTATTACTGTTTCTAAGTCTCCTAAAGCAGTCTTCATAGTTGATGTGGGCTTAAGGTTTCTGCTGGACATTTGAGATCAAATTTAAGATAGAGTACTGGACATAACATTTAGTGTTTTCAAGCAAAATGTATTCATGTAAGTTTCAATTTAAGAGTCCTGGACATACAATTAGCAAAAAATACAGCAGATGCCAACAGTCTTTGGGTTTGAAAGAAGCAAACAAATCTTCTTTAGATCTGATAGTTTTCATGTATTTGTGGGATTGACTCTGACTGTACCAGCCAGCCAACAGTCTGAGCATAGGCAGCAATACACAGGACCAGATTTTACTGGCCCAGCTTCAAATCATCCTCTGTAGTCTAGTGGTTAGAGCACTGATTCTCCCATATGGGAGACTCAGGATCAAATCCCACAAGGTTTAAGTGGAAAACTCCATTGACCAGCTGTCACTTCTTTAGCTCTGATAGAGTGTTTGGGCATCTTATAGCTTGCAAATTCTATTTTCCCTTCCCAAAGCCAATAGGTTGTTCATTTTGTTACTGTTCCTAAGTCTCCTAAAGCAATCTTCATAGTTGATGTGGGCTTAAGGTTTCTGCTGGACATTTGAGATCAAATTTAAGATAGAGTACTGGACAAAACATTTAGTGTTTTCTAGCAAAATGTATTCATGTAAGTTTCAATTTAAGAAAGAGTCCTGGACATACAATTAGCAAAAAATACAGCAGATGCCAACAGTGTCTTTGGGTTTTGAAAGAAACAAACAAATCTTCTTTAGATCTTATAGTTTTCATGTATTTGTGGGATTGACTCTGACTGTACTATCCAGCCAACAGTCTGAGCATAGGCAGCAATACAGAGGACCAGATTTTACTGGCCCAGCTTCAACTCATCCTCTGTAGTCTATTGGTTAAAACACTGATTTTCCCATATGGGAGACCCAGGTTCAAATCCCACAAGGTTTAAGTGGAAATCTCCAGTAACCACTTCTTTAGCTCTGAAATAGTTTGTGGGCATATTATATCCTGCAAATTCTATTTTCCCTTTCCAAAGCCAGTAGGCTGTTCCTTTTTTACTGCTCCTAAGTCTCCTAAAGCAGTCTTCATAGTTGATGTGGGCTTAAGGTTTCTGCTGGACATTTGAGATCAAATTTAAGATAGAGTACTGGACATAACATTTAGTGTTTTCAAGCAAAATGTATTCATGTAAGTTTCAATTTAAGAAAGAGTCCTGGACATAGAATTAGCAAAAATACAGCAGATGCCAACAGTGTCTTTGGATTTTGAAAGAAGCAAACAAATCTTCTTTAGATCTGATGGTTTTCATGTATTTGTGGGTTTGACTCTGACTGTACCAGCCAGCCAACAGTCTGAGCATAGGCAGCAATACACAGGACCAGGTTTTGCTGGTCCAGCTTCAACTCATCCTCTGTAGTCTAGTGGTTAAAACACTTATTCTCCCATATGGGAGACCCAGGTTCAAATCCCACAAGGTTTAAGTGGAAATCTCCATTGACCAGTAGCCACTTCTTTAGCTCTGAAAGAGTTTGTGGGCATCTTATATCATGCAAATTCTATTTTCCCTTTCCAAAGCCAGTACACAGTAAATTTGCCAGAGTAAAATTTACTCAATTTGAAGAAAATTTTACTCTATACCAGATAACATTTGGTCCCTCTCTAAAAAGAGTAAAAGTTACTCTTTTGATAGAGTTGTTTTTTTAGAGTTAATTATGCTCAATGTAGTGTTAATATTTTACTCTGTCATGTAATATTTGACTCTATGTAGTGTTTTTTAAAATTAACTCTAGTACCATTTTACTCGGTTCAGAGCTAAAAGAAATTGACTCTGTTACAATTTAACTCTATTTAGAGGAATTTCAGATTAACTCTGCCACAATTTACTTCCCCTCCCGAGTTGTTTTTCATCAATTATGAGTGAACTACAAAAAATAACCAACTCTGTCCAGAGTTATTCTTCTGAATTACAAAATTCACGTTTCACCATCAAACAGCTCGAAAATGAAGAACATCAGTCTGAAACAAAACTGTAATTTCAGTAAAATTTTATTCTCTTGCTATAACAGCATCTATTATACATTTTATTTGTCAAGCTCATCTTTTAAACAGCATTTTTACAATTCATGACAACAACACTAAAATAATATAAATAGTGATAATACAAGAGAGGAGATAAAGAATTACATGAAATAATATGGTACAATAAACAAAGCAGAAACTAACTACTACAAATACTGAAATGAGGAAATACAGTTAAAGGAGACATTTCACAAGACTTTAAGATGTGAAATAAATATTTGCTGTCCCAGAGTATGTATGTGAAGTTTTAGCTCAAAATACCATTTAGACAATTTATTATAACATGTTAAAATTGACACTTTGTAGATGTGAGCAAATATGTGTTGATTTTGGGTGTATCCTTTTAAATGCAAATGAGCTGCACTAAATGGCAGTGGTTGAATAGTGCAGATTAAGAGGCAGTATAATTATAGTAAGATCCCCTTCTTACATCACAAGGGGAGCCACATTTCTTCTGAAAAAGAAGTACACTTCAATAATGTACTGCTCTCTTTTTGCACATTAATTTTGTACTTAATAAATGTAAAAATTATTGTGCTATATTGAGACGCCACGAACACAAACTAAAATGTGCCCAAAATATATCCAAAAAATTTATTTATTTACCACTTGTTTGTATGAAAGATGGGTTTAAGTTTACTACAAGCGGTACCTAAATACATTTTTTAAATACATTTCAAGCACATTTCAGTTCACATTCATGGTGTCTCAAAATAGTACAGACACGTATACTTAGATGGTCTTAAGATTTTCTTTAAGAAGTACAAAAGAAGAATTTTTTTGTATATAAAGTACAAAATTAGTGTGTAAAAATAGAGCGCTTTCAGATGGGTTTTCACAAGGGCCTAGTATGCGAGTTGTAGATTTACAGTTTAAAATAGTTTTCATTTGGGACTCTAAATAACAAAAGCATGGATTATATGTTGTAAATATAATACAATAAATAAAACAATTGAAACTATGGTTCTAAGCCATTCTTCATGAATTCATAACTTGTATAGCACATGTATGTATAGCACAATAGTTACCATCTTCAACTTCAGCATTTTGGAAGAGGTCTTGGACTTTACAAGTCTGTTTGAGGCCACGGGTCTGTGCAATAACCTTTGGTTTTATGTTGGTAAACCACTTCTCCAACAACTTTGCAGTGGTCGCCTCACCAAATAGAATCTTGATCAATCTGCAAGTCATGGACCTGTTTGTGGTTGCCGTGGGCATTTTATCCGTCCCTCTGATGCTTGAGTTTTAATTCTCCACGCCAAATATCCACTTCCATCTTCTGCATTGTAATAATGCTCCTGTGAATAGAACAATACAAAGACCTTTGTTTTACATTTCATGACTAAAGAAATGAATGCCTTATCAATTATAATGCAAAAAATATCTACACTGCAATATAAAAAGTATATCTTCCTTTTAAGGTCACGTTCTTCCTGATCTCATTTTAAATTTTAGTTAGTGTTTATGTTGCTGTTGGAGCATAAATAACACCTGCAAAATGATAAAGCTCAAAGTTCAATGCCAGGCGATATATTTTCATTAACAGACTTCACCTTTCAAAGCCTACATAAATGGCCGGTTTGGACTACAGCCCTTTACTTCCCGAATTAATGACATCAATAAAACAGATTTTGACTAAACTCCGCCCACAGGAATACGTCAGTCTCCAGCTAAGCTCAAACGGCTCTGCTAAGCTAAGCTGCTGTCGAATCAAAACACACTGAATAAACTACACAATCAGAACTCGTTACATATTTCTGAAGCAGTGACTTCACAGAACAATGAAGACATCAGCCCGTTTTGAGGACAGTGAAAACAGCGCTATACAGCCAAGTAAATTGTGTGAAAGAATACCACTTTTTTACACGTGAATCCTTGAACACGTGTTATAATGTGCACTGTAAACACAATCAAAGCTTCAAAAACACAGAAAGAACGGGACCTTTTTATCACAAAGATTGAGAGGCAACATGTACTTACATAACCAAGCTTGCTCCTGGGGTCAGCAAAGCATGGGAATATGGAGATAATACGCTTTGCATATTCTTCCTTCAAACTTCGGTAAGGGGAAGATCTACAAACAGAAATCAATTACAACCCGTAACATCATAAACATCAATTTACAAAGTAGTGTACGAACAACCTACCCATGTTCCTTTGTTAAATGTGCTACCAAGATTTTCACCATGTCACGTCTTTTGCCATCTGAAAGACTTTGTGCGAGCGTATTTCTTTATGACCTTATCGCCTCCAGGGATGCTGTTTAGGATATTTTCGATCTGGAAGGGGATTATATTAAATAGAGCAGGGATGAGAAAATATTCAACTGAAAAGTGTATACTTCAGACCCTCAGCAACATTTGAGGTGGATCAAAAAAGTTCAAAGTTGGTTTTAAGGTTTTGAACCACTTTAAATGTTGACTAGTGTAGTTTCAAATATCTTTACATATTTAAGTTATTCTGCATAGATGTAATTCAGAGGCAAATTTGACGATTCTTACCTGGACTAGATGACGTTTCTTGGCTAGATTTTTTTCAGGAGGATTTCTAATCAACACTGCGGTCCCATCAGAGTCTGACGTGCCCTTAGTATTAGATAAATAATCAATCTTCAATATAATCCATATCTATAATCAGATTATCTGTTCATACAATTTTGATAGCATGCTGAGAATTAGTCCAACTAACATATTAGCATATGCAAATCAGTGAATTGGTGAACACTGCTAAAAAAAACTTGATAAGCATGTCAAACAATTTACCATCAAGGCTTGTTGTGCTTTCTGGGATGAAGATTTCTAGGACACCAAAGGCTGGTCGTGTCAGCAGATATTATTCCTTAACAACCTCTGTCTTTATGTCATCAAAGACATTCATTGTAGGAAGATTAAACTTCTTGGCAACTGAAAAAAGACAAACCAAATTAACAAGTTAATATTAAGTTATTTTGTTATACCCCATAAGGTACAATCATACACTTGTATTACTATTAAAAATGTCTTAGAGGAAAAGTATTAACAATATTAACTCTTGCCACATTCCAAAAATGTGTGAAATGTAAATGGTTGTGAAGAGAAAATATATTTCTTGCTGTCTTTGAACTTTACTCTGACAACGTTGTTGGTTTGAATCCTGAAAGAAACCAAAAACACAAAGTTAAACATAATACCTTACATTCCATAAGAAACAGCTCACGTTACTGTCCGGAAAAGGGAAAACATTAATGCACACATCAATCTGGCTAACGTTAACTTAACTCTTTACCGAGTCACGTACATGTGGTGCACAACTCCAGACGCTTGTCAATTAAACTTCACTTTACTTTGACAAAGCTGTTGGTTTACATCCTGAAGCAACCAGAAACACAAATTTAAACATCATACTTTAAGTTACAACAGCTCACGTTATCGTCCGAAAGGGATAATGCAAACCAAACTGACTAACGCGAACTTAACTCTTTACCGAGTCAAATACATGAGGTAAAACTCAAAACGCCCGCCAAAATGTTAAGTTACAAACATTTCATAGGCAGTAAGCAAGTCTCACCCGTGTCAGTTAACATTCGTAATCAGTATGTTAGTTATGTGTTTTCCAGATAACTTTTATGCCTGTAATTAACTTATATAACCTGTAAATAATGGACTAATTTAGTTCTCACGTGAGAAAGTTATCTCTGTAATATTAAAAAACGTGGCAAAATGACTAAGATCAAAACAGAGGCGAATATTCTAGAAATTAATACTAAGATTTAAAAAAATCACTTACTTCACCATCCAGCAGAAAAGCAGCTTGTCTTCTTAACCAGCAGTGATCGATATGGCCGTTACCAAGAGAGTCACGGTGAGTGAAGCCAATATTTCTATCGCCCTCTGGTGGCTGGGTGCCGTGTAGGTCATAAAGCCCGCAAACTCTATGTAAGCAAATGCTACGTGAACCAAACTTAAAAATCTAATTGCAGATATTTCCCTTAAAGATGGTTTCAGTTACTTTAGTTTTTTATTATGTTTATGTACTTTTAGGTGTTCGTTTTTCTAATTAGTTTGATTCAAATTAGTTACTAAATGATATTTTTGAGATGTTGTTTATTTATTTTCACAATAGAAATATATGCAGGCATGTCATTAATCTTTATTGTTAGTTTTTTAACATTATATACAGCAATGGCAGATAAACGGAAATTAGGAGGGAAACATTTAACTCTGTTACAGTTACTCTGTAATTTTGCTCCCACTCTACTAACACATTTTACTTTGTTTACTCAAAACGGAGCAAAAACAACTCTTTTGGAGGAAAAAAATATTAACTCTGGAAAAAATACTCCGCCACTTTTCCTGTGTAGGCTGTTCCTTTTTTTACTGCTCCTAAGTCTCCTAAAGCAGTCTTCATAGTTGATGTGGGCTTAAGGTTTCTGCTGGACATTTGAGATCAAATTTAAGATAGAGTACTGGACATAACATTTAGTGTTTTCAAGCAAAATGTATTCATGTAAGTTTCAATTTAAGAAAGAGTCCTGGATATAGAATTAGCAAAAAATACAGCAGATGCCAACAGTGTCTTTGGATTTTGAAAGAAGCAAACAAATCTTCTTTAGATCTGATGGTTTTCATGTATTTGTGGGTTTGACTCTGACTGTACCAGCCAGCCAACAGTCTGAGCATAGGCAGCAATACACAGGACCAGGTTTTGCTGGTCCAGCTTCAACTCATCCTCTGTAGTCTAGTGGTTAAAACACTGATTCTCCCATATGGGAGACCCAGGTTCAAATCCCACAAGGTTTAAGTGGAAATCTCCATTGACCAGTAGCCACTTCATTAGCTCTGATAGAGTTTGTGGGCATCTTATAGCCTGCAAATTCTATTTTCCCTTCCCAAAGCCAGTAGGCTGTTCATTTTATTACTGTTCCTAAGTCTCCTAAAGCAGTCTTCATAGTTGATGTGGGCTTAAGGTTTCTGCTGGACATTTGAGATCAAATTTAAGATAGAGTACTGGACATAACATTTAGTGTTTTCTAGCAAAATGTATTCATGTAAGTTTCAATTTAAGAAAGAGTCCTGGACATACAATTAGCAAAAAATACAGCAGATGCCAACAGTGTCTTTGGGTTTTGAAAGAAGCAAACAAATCTTCTTTAGATCTGATAGTTTTCATGTATTTGTGGGATTGACTCTGACTGTACCAGCCAGCCAACAGTCTGAGCATAGGCAGCAATACACAGGACCAGATTTTACTGGCCCAGCTTCAAATCATCCTCTGTAGTCTAGTGGTTAGAGCACTGATTCTCCCATATGGGAGACCCAGGATCAAATCCCACAAGGTTTAAGTGGAAATCTCCATTGACCAGTAGTCACTTCTTTAGCTCTGATAGAGTGTTTGGGCATCTTATAGCCTGCAAATTCTATTTTCCCTTTCCAAAGCCAGTAGGTTGTTCATTTTGTTACTGTTCCTAAGTCTCCTAAAGCAATCTTCATAGTTGATGTGGGCTTAAGGTTTCTGCTGGACATTTGAGATCAAATTTAAGATAGAGTACTGGACAAAACATTTAGTGTTTTCTAGCAAAATGTATTCATGTAAGTTTCAATTTAAGAAAGAGTCCTGGACATACAATTAGCAAAAAATACAGCAGATGCCAACAGTGTCTTTGGATTTTGAAAGAAGCAAACAAATCTTATCTAGATCTGATGGTTTTCATGTATTTGTGGGTTTGACTCTGACTGTACCAGCCAGCCAACAGTCTGAGCATAGGCAGCAATACACAGGACCAGGTTTTGCTGGTCCAGCTTCAACTCATCATCTGTAGTCTAGTGGTTAAAGAGGCCGTTCCACATAAAACCGTTTTTACTTGTATTTTTTGATATGTGTTAGGTCCATGTGTGTTTGTGTTGTGTCGTGAATGTGAAAATTAACTTCCGCCTCCTCTGTCAGCTCTAGCCACTGAAAAGAAATAAGCGTAGAAATCAGGTCAGTTAAAAAAGCTTATCAGTGTGACGTGGAACTGATCGAGGTCATTAATATTCATGAGCTCTTCAACTTGAGCCCTCGCCCACATATTACGTGTAGTTGAGTTAGTTTTCATAACAGAGTTGCCAACCGCCATTAAACCCGAAAGAAGAAGAAGAAGAAGTTTTCATAACAAGTTACAGCAAGGATGGCTAAACGTCAACCGTAACGTAATCGGGCCATTGTTTTTCGTCGAGAGACATCATTCCTATTAAACGAGGGAATCATAACAGTTGCTACATATTTGGATGTTCAGAAGAACGCTGGATTTGAAGAGAGACTGCGATTAAAAAGCGGATCCGGACAGAATGGCGCAGCTTATGTGAGTAAAGCACTTTAGTACTTTGTGTCACTGTAGTGGCCGGTGTTTTCTCTTCCGAGGGACGCGAATTCATGCTGCACACACGTTGAAAGGGTTTATGATAAAAGACACGCACGCGTGTGTGCGAGTAAAACACTTTAGTACTTTGTGTCACTATGAGTTCTCTTTAAAGGGACGCGATTCACGCGAATTCATGATGCACACGCATCGAATGTGATAAAAGACGTGTGGGTTTGTGCGTTCGTTACACGTGTGTCGAAAGGGTTTGTGTAAAAGACGTGTGTGTGTGTGTGTGTGTGTGTGTGTGTGTTTGTGTGTGTGTGTGCATGCGCTGCTACGCGCATCGATAGGGTTTACGATAAAAGACACGTGTGAGAGTGTGTGTGTGTGTGTGTTTGTGTGTGTGTTTTTGTGCGTGGGTTTACGATAAAAGACACGTGTGTGTGTGTGTGTGTCAAAAGGGTTTATGATAAAATATGCGTGTGTAAGAAAGACACTGTGTCTTAAGACACTCACTTAACATTAAACTGATTACACATGTCATGAGATTAAATTGAAAGTTAGTTTGAACGAAAAACTGTTATCCAATAATAGCAGTGGGTGTTTACTTCCAAGTCGTCAATGCAGCCCGCCCATTAAAACGGATCACTTCTCTAACCAGCCTCAAAACCAGGGTACAAAATAGCCTATTACTTATTGCTTTTGATGTTTTTGGATGTAAAAATCATGCAAACATCATGAGTAGACCTCAGACAACAGTCTAAAACAATAAAAACGCCAGAGGAAGGGCACCTTTAAAACACTGATTCTCCCATATGGGAGACCCAGGTTCAAATCCCACAAGGTTAAAGTGGAAATCTCCATTGACCAATAGTCACTTCTTTAGCTCTGATAGAGTTTGTGGGCATCTTATAGCCTGCAAATTCTATTTTCCCTTCCCAAAGCCAGTAGGTTGTTCATTTTATTACTGTTCCTAAGTCTCCTAAAGCAGTCTTCATAGTTGATGTGGGCTTAAGGTTTCTGCTGGACATTTGAGATTAAATTTAACATAGAGTACTGGACATAACATTTAGTGCTTTCAAGCAAAATGTTCATGCAAGTTTCAATTGAAGAAAGGCTCCTGGACATACATTTAGCAAAAAATACAGCAGATGCAAACAGTGTCCTTGGGTTTTGAAAGAAGCAAACAAATCTTCTTTAGATCTGACAGTTTTCATGTATTTGTGGGTTTGACTCTGACTCTACCAGCCAGCCAACAGTCTGAGCATAGGCAGCAATACACAGGACCAGATTTTGCTGTCCCTGCTTCAACTCATCCTCTGTAGTCTAGTGGTTAGAGCAGTGATTCTCCCATATGGGAGACCCAGGTTCAAATCCCACAAGGTTTAAGTGGAAATCTCCATTGACCAGTAGTCCTTTCTTTAGCTCTGATAGAGTTTGTGGGCATCTTATAGCCTGCAAATTCTATTTTCCAGTAGGCTGTTCATTTTATTACTGTTCCTAAGTCTCCTAAAACAGTCTTCATAGTTGATGTGGGCTTAAGGTTTCTGCTGGACATTTGAGATTAAATTTAACATAGAGTACTAGACATAACATTTAGTGCTTTCAAGCAAAATATGTTCATATAAGTTTTAATTGAAGAAAGGGTCCTGGACATACAATTAGCAAAAAATACAGCAGATGCCAACAGTGTCTTTGGGTTTTGAAAGAAACAAACAAATCTTCTTTAGATCTGATAGTTTTCATGTATTTGTGGGATTGACTCTGACTGTACCAGCCAGCCAACAGTCTGAGCATAGGCAGCAATACACAGGACCAGGTTTTGCTGGCGCAACTTCGACTCATCCTCTGTAGTCTAGAGGTTTGAGCACTGATTCTCCCATATGGGAGATCCAGGTTCAAATCCCCGAAGCCTTAAGTGGAAATCTCCATTGACCGGTATTCACTATTCTTGGTCTAATAGATTTGTGGGCATCTTACAGCCTGCAATCTATTTTCCTTTCCCAAAGCCAGTAGGTTGTTCATTTTATTACTGTTCCTAAGTCTCCTAAAGCAGTCTTCACAGTTGATGTGTGCTTAAGGTTTCTGCTGGACATTTGAGATCAAATTTAACAGAGTACTGGACATAACATTTAGTGCTTTCAAGCAAAATGTTCATGTAAGTTAAAATTGAAGAAAGGGTCCTGGACATACAATTAGCAAAAAATACAGCAGATGCCAACAGTGTCTTTGGGTTTTGAAAGAAGCAAACAAATCTTCTTTAGTTCTGATTGATTTCATGTATTTGTTGATTTGACTCTGACTGTACCAGCCAGCCAACAGTCTGAGCATAGGCAGCAATACACAGGACCAGATTTTGCTGCCCAAACTTCAACTCATCCTTGTAGTCTAGTGTTTAGAGTACTGATTATCCCATATGGGAGACCCAGGTTCAAATCCCACAAGGTCTAAGTCCATTGACCAGTAGCCACTTCTTTAAGTCTGATAGAGTTTAGGGTTGCCGCGGTGACGTAATTTTCCCACCGGTTAATCAGCGTGTCACAAACCCGGTGATACCGGTGTCACCGTGTGGGAGGGGCTTATAAATGTGCATGCAGACGTGCACATTTTACTTTCACTTTTGAATTACGCAACTGTTTAAATGCAGTGCTTGCGTACGCTACGTTAAATTGCGTATGAATTTGCGTGCAATGCGAGTCCAACAGCTGATTTAATTAAGTGCTTGAGTCAATGTGCGCAGGTAATTCTCAAAGAACCAGCCAGTCCCAAGCAGAGCAGCCGCGGCTACTTCTCCATAAAGCGCTGCTTGAATGATGGGTTTATTATTTTTCTTGATGATAAACACAACAACAAAACGATCTTGCTTATATTAAACATCATATATGTATATTATTAAAAAAAAAACGAGTAAGCACGCGGATTCTGCCTTCGTCTGGTCAGTCAGCTTGCCTCGCAAACTCTGACAGGAATAAATGAAATCTGACACCTGCTGCTTTGTGACGTGAAGCGCGTTCAGCCCCGCTGAATTCAGACAACAGACACATTCAGTTTGCTCTCTCTAACGAAACTAAATGATTAAATTACACGGAAATATCAAAACGACGGTGAAAGACGGTGTCGCGGTGGGCAAGTGATCTAACCGGTGAGAGGCTGAAGCACCGGTTATGACCGTTTCACCGACTATCGCGGCAAGCCTAATAGAGTTTGTGGGCATCTTATAGCCTGCAAATTCTATTTTCCCTTCCCAAAGCCAGTAGGTTGTTCATTTTATTACTGTTCCTAAGTCTCCTAAAGCAGTCTTCATAGTTGATGTGGGCTTAAGGTTTCTGCTGGACATTTGAGATCAAGTTTAACATAGAGTCCTGGACATAACATTTAGTACGTTCAAGCCAAATGTTCATGTAAGTTACAATTGAAGAAAGGGTCCTGGACATACAATTAGCAAAAAATACAGCAAATGCCAACAGTGTCTTTGGGTTTTGAAAGAAGTAAACAAATCTTCTTTAGATCTGATAGAGTTCATTTATTTGTTGGTTTGACTCTGACTGTACCAGCCAGCCAACAGTCTGAGCATAGGTAGCAATTCACAGGACCAGATTTTACTGGCCCAGCTTCAACTCATCCTCTGTAGTTTAGTGGTTGGAGCACTGATTCTTCCATATGCGAGACCCAGGTTCAAATCCTCAAAGGTTTAAGTGGAAATCTCCATCGACTAGTAGCCACTTCTTTAGCTCTGATAGAGTTTGTGGGCATCTTACAGACTGCAATTTTATTTTCCCTTTCCAAAGCCAGTAGGTTGTTCATTTTATTACAGCCTGGTCGAGGGCCGGTTTCCGGTTTGAGCGAACGCTGGCGTGTTTGGCTGCCGCTGCTCTCCGGGTTTTAATGTTTTTATTATTTTATTGTTTTAAACTTCAGTCTAATTTTGAGGATATTTTATGTCATTTGGTCGAGGAAACCTCACCTGATTATTGTTGGGTATTTGTCATCGCGTGTGATTAAATAAGTCGGAGGATTTGAGTGCGTGGATCTGTTGAGACTTGTTTGGTGAACTTGAACGTGGAGGAGTACATCCAGATTGAAATGTGGTGTTATATCATTTGCACATTGCTGTGCTGGAGTTATATTGTTTGTTCGTCAAAGTGGGGTCTGTTTTTCGTCTCCGGTGTGGATAATTCTACAAATATGGTGCTTAAATACTCTTTGGTGGATTTACAGAGACTTAATTCATTCTATCGTCTCCCCGGCGAAATCTACAACCGCTGCGCCGCATTGGGAATTACACGCCGCCACAGGTACATCCATCGTGGATCTCGCCGTGACCCCCTTGTGAGGACTACGACTGTTTCTCAGGAAAATGATTTTATCCCGATCATCTGGGGCCGGATTCACAAAACATTCTTAAGAAGAAAAATCTTCTTAACTGCCATTTTTATCTTAAATTCAAGCTTAAAAAAAAAGTTAAGAATATTTTGTATTCTCAAAAAAGCTTCTAAAGAAAGTTCTTATTTTTTTCCTTAAGTATGTTCTCAAGAAAAAACTTAAGAAGAATTCCAATTCTCGAAAAATAAACTGTCTTAAATAACATCTTAAAGTTAGGATAACCTTACAGTAGTCTTAAATCTCAAAATGTAAGATGTTTTATAAGTTAATGTGATTGTTTTAAATGTGACATGTTGTTTGTAGTCTGAAATGGCAATTTAATCAGTTTACTTCACATAGATTAGTTTAAAGAGGAATTCCACACTCATATAATGAAGTTTAATGGCTACTCAGTATATGTCATGAAACACAAATAAGTATTAGTGAACAAACATTTAACTTCCTCCGTAATAGCCTGCATTCATTGTGAAATTACTTAACAGCTAAAAGTCGCTCTAAGCGGGAGGCGAACCGGTAATCGCTCCGTCATGTGAGTTGAGGGCTCCGAAACCGCGGGCACGCTTCACCCTCCGCGTCCGTCTCTTGACGCGTGAGCGCGGGGACGAAGCCGTGAGCACGGAGAGTGAAGCACGCTCGCCCAGGGCGCTCGACCCGCATGATGGACCGATTGCGACGTTAGGAAATGATATTTACTCACCGCACCGCCTTAATACTAGCTGGCCTCTGTTACAACACCGAATAACATCATCTATAGTCTTAATGTATCACTCGTTTGTATCGCGTTAATGATCGCAAGGTAACGTTAGTCAAAAGATTAATAAGTTTATTACATCATTAGCAGGGTATCATTCATTCCAAAGCTTGTCATTTTATTCTTAAGACACAAATTTAGGATATTCTTAAGAAAAAATGTGAGAATTTCTTAAGAAATGTTCGAGAATTGCACTTAGGAACATTCTTACGAACTTCTTATAATTTATCTTAAGAACTTTCTTATTTTTTGTCTTAAGAACGTTTTCGTGAATCCGGCCCCTGGTCACCACATCGCCGCTCTTCCATTAGATCAAATGGTAAGAGCCAAAGTGTCAATCTTGAAAACATCTCTTTGCTTAAACACGCGACTCTCAACTTGAGTCGGCAATCTGATTGTCCTACTACTGTAAAGATGGCCTTAGTTAATGCAAGGTCAATATCGAACAAATCTTTTATTTTAAATGACCTGTTCACAACTCATCTCTTAGATTTTCTATTTGTGACTGAGACCTGGTTAAAACAGGGTGACTTGATGCCTCTTGCCGAGATTGCTCCTCCTGACTGTGCTTTTTTCAGTTCTCCACGGGCCTCAGGACATGGCGGTGGAGTTGCAACAATTTTTAAAAACTCTTTCAAATGTAAGACTGTGCCTACGGACACTTTTTCTAGTTTTGAAGTCCAGTTACTGAAGGTTTATTTAAATGATCCTATGCTATGTGCTCTGATTTACAGACCCCCTAAATGCAATAAGGATTTTATTCAACAATTCTCTGACTTTCTCTCTGATTTGGTGACTCGGGCTGATAGACTACTGATTCTTGGGGATTTTAATATTCATCTCTGCTGCCCTTCTAAACCGCTGGTCAAAGAATTTGTAACTATTTTAGAATCTTTTAACTTTGTACAGTCTGTATGTGGTCCAACTCACAATTTGGGTCACACATTGGATCTGGTGCTGTCTCGTGGTTTCATTATTTCAAATTTGGAGGTTATTGATGCATGTGTGTCTGACCACTATCTTATTACGTTTGAATCTGAGCGCTCTTTTCAGTCTCCTATTTGTCCTCAGCCTTCATGTCTCTCTCGAGCTATTCGCTCAGATACAGCAAACTTGTTTTCTGAACATTTTTCTGCACATTTTAATCATAACTTTCTGAGCGAGACAGATATGGAATGCTTGACTGAGATATTTTACGAAGCATCCTCTATATCTATGGACGCTGTAACATATAGTATATGTTATACATATATGATGTTATGGGGACATCTAGTGGCCATCTGATACATTGACATCCAGAGTCACGTGTGTGTGTGTGTTTTATGATTGAGAGGGAGTTAAATAAAGATATATGATGAAGCAGCAGCTCGTGTTCGGTTGTCTGTCTAAAGCACAGAACATGGTGTCAGAATAAAGCTGATATAAACGAAAAAAAAAAAAAAAGAGGATGGCACAGTTACAGCCACCACCGCCGTTGATTCTGCAAGGAAATCTCTCGGAAAATTGGAAAAACGGGATACAGAGGTTCGAGCTTTTCTCACTAGCAAGCGGAGTGGCAGAAAAGTCTGAGACGGTGCAGTGTGCTACGTTTCTGCACGTGGCGGGGGAAGAGGCCATAAAAGTATGTAATACATTTGATTTCTCAGAAGAGGAGAAAAATAAAATACAAATAATGAAAGACAAGTTTAAAAATTACTGTGAGCCTCGGAAAAATCTACCGTACATCAGACACGTGTTTTCACAAGATCGCAAAGTCCAGCAGAAACAATCGACATGTACGTCACTGATCTGAAAAGTAAAGCAAAAGACTGTGAGTTTGGTGATCTGCACGATTCATTAATTCGTGATAGGATTGTATGTGGCATTAGAGAGGATCAACTAAAAGGCAGACTTCTAAGGGAAACGGATCTCACATTGGAAAAAGCCATAGACATATGCAGGGCCAGCGAGATCACGTCGAGTCAAATGAAAGCACTCAATGATGAAGTAAATGTACATAAAGTTGAATCTATAAAGCCAAGGAAAAGGGACACCAAATCAGAGCAGACATCAGTGATGAGTAAGGAATGCAGCAGATGCGGCAACAAGCACGAGTACAGAAAATGCCCAGCCTACGGGAAAACATGTAAGTCTTGTCAGAAAAAAAATCATTTTGCAAAGATGTGTAAAACCAAAGACCTGCAGAGTCAGAGTAAAAGAATGCATGTGATTGAACAAGATGGTAACATGTTTATTGGTACAGTAACTGTGGAAAAAGAAAGAAATGTAATGTCCATCAACTCAAGTAAAGAGGATGAACAATGGTTCGAAACAATCCAGATAAACAAGAATGATGTAAAAGTGACACTGGATACAGGAGCAGAATGTAATGTTTTGTCAGAAAAAGTGTACAAGTTGCTTAACATACCAGGAAGACTGCAGAGGTCAAGCTGCAAACTTGTTACATATTCTGGACACAAGATGGCGCCATTGGGCAAGAGAGCACTGAATTGTGTGTACAAAGGGCAGAAATACAAAATCCTGTTTGAAATAATGAAGCATGATGCACCTGCCATTCTAGGACGAGCTGCATGTCAAAGAATGGGCATGATTAAAAGACTGTATGAAATTGAAAAGAGCAGTGACATTCTCAAGGATTTTGAGGATCTGTTTGAAGGATTAGGATGTTTACCTGGGGAACACCACATACAAATTGATCCAAATGTCAGACCAGTTGTGCATGCGCCGAGAAGGATACCTGTAGCTCTGCGAGAGAAAGTGGTTGAAGAACTACAAAGAATGGAGCAGATGGGGGTCATCGCAAAGCAAACTGAGCCAACTGAATGGGTCAACAGCATGGTAACTGTAGTTACATCAAAGAAAATGCGCATTTGTATGGATCCTAAAGATCTCAACTTGGCAATAAAGAGAGAGCATTATCCAATGCTGACAGTAGAAGATGTGGTCTCAAGAATGCCCAATGCAAAGTACTTTTCTGTGCTGGACGCGAATCAAGGGTTTTGGCAGATAAAGCTGGATCATGAAAGTTCAAAACTTTGCACAATGAACACACCTATTGGACGATACCGTTTTCTAAGGTTACCTTTCGGTATATCCTCAGCGTCAGAAGTCTTTCAGAGGTCCATAGCACAAATGATAGAAGGACTGGAAGGTGTGGTAAATATCATTGATGACTTGCTGGTGTGGGGAGACAATATTCAAGAGCATGATGAAAGGCTGATAAAGCTGCTGGAATGTGCAAGAAAAAACAATTTGAAGCTCAACAGAAATAAGTGCAAAATAAGAATGACGGAGATCAAATACATAGGACACATTCTGAGTGCTCAAGGAGTTAAGCCTGATGATGAAAAGGTGAGGGCAGTGACTGAAATTCCACCACCACAAAGCAAGCAGGAACTACAAAGATTTCTTGGAGTAGTGCAATATCTGGCAAAGTTCATTCCAAATATGTCTGACATAAGTGCACCTTTGAGGAAATTGTTGGAGAAAGAGACAGAGTGGCACTGGGAGGAGGCTCAACAACAAAGTTTTGAAAGACTGAAATATTTGGTTACTCAAAGTCCTACTTTGAAATTCTTTGATGTGAACAAACCAGTCACATTGTCGGTCGATTCCAGTTCAGAAGGAATAGGAGCTGTGATTCTGCAAGAAGGAAGGCCAGTGGCTTATGGCTTGAGAGCTCTGAACGACTGTCAGCGTAGATACGCACAGATTGAAAAAGAGTTGTTAGCCATAGTTTATGGTTGTGAGAAATTTCACCAGTACGTGTACGGAAAGGAAATCACGATTGAAAGTGATCACAAGCCATTAGAGAGTATATTTAAGAACCCGCTGCATCAAGCTCCTATGAGATTACAAAGAATGCTTCTACGACTACAGAGATACAATCTGAAGGTGATGTACAAACCTGGTAAGGAGCTGTACATTGCAGATGCTCTAAGTCGGGCATATCTGCGTGAGCAGAAGGAAAATCTGTTGGAAGAGGATCTAGAAGTGAACTGGATAACGTCACAACTTCCCATTACAGAACAGAAACTGGATGCTTTCAAAAAAGCAACAGCAGAGGATGCAGAGATGCAAATGTTGACAAACGCAGTGCTGAATGGATGGGCGAAAGAGCGATCTATGATGCCAAGGTCAATACAGCCATACTGGACATTTCGAGAGGAAATCAGTCATGAAGATGGTCTGTTATTCAAAGCAAATAAGCTCATTGTTCCAAACCAGCTAAGACAGGAAATGATCAACAAAATACACGAGTCACACCTGGGGATTGTCAAATGTAAGGCAAGAGGCAGAGACATTTTGTACTGGCCAGGTATGTCGACACAAATTAAGGATGCAGTATCCAAATGTGCTACCTGCAATGAAAACAGAAACAACAATCAAAAAGAGCCATTGTATCAACATGAAGTACCAGGACGACCTTGGGAAAAAATAGGTACAGACATTTTTTACCATAATGGTTCAGCATTTCTGTTATGTGTGGACTACTTTTCAAAGTACATTGAGGTAAAACTGCTACTGGACACGACAAGCTGTGGAGTCATCAGGGAAATGAAATCCATCTTCGCAAGGCATGGAATTGCAGATGTAGTAATATCTGACAATGGACCTCAGTATGCAAGTGCTGAATTTTCAAGTTTTGCAGAGGAATGGGGATTCAAGCATGTGACTTCAAGTCCTGGTTATGCACAGTCTAATGGACAAGCCGAGAGAGCAGTGCAAACTGTGAAAAATCTCTTAAAGAAAGCACAGAGTAGTCAATGTGATCCATACATAGCACTGCTGGAGTACCGTAACACGCCAATGGAAGGGATAGGATTATCACCTGCACAATTACTGATGGGGAGACGTCTCAGGACGAAGCTACCAACATCATCTGCTTTGCTTACCACAGACACAATGTCGCAAGTGCATGAGCAGCTAAAGCAGAGACAGAAGAAACAGAAGCAGTATTATGACAGGATGGCTAAATACTTACCTGATCTGCAACCTGGAGAAGGAATAAGGATGCGAAAGGGAGATTCATGGAAGCCAGCCGTTGTTCTGGACAAGCATGAACAGCCACGTTCTTTTATAGTAAAGACTCCTGATGGAAAGCTGTTCAGACGAAATCGCAGACATTTAAGAAAAACAAACGAAACAGACTCTTCAACATTTGAGAAAAGCGTTGACATGGATACTGATAGTCAGCAGTCAGTTGATGCTTCACAAAACAATGCACTTGACAGTATGGACGTTTCAGATAAAAGAAATGGTAATGAAAGCGTGGAGAAAGAGCAAGCTTATCGTACAAGGTCTGGTAGAATTGTAAAAATACCTGAGAAATACAAAGACTGAGAGTTCATACAATGTTTGTGCATTGTTGGATGTGTAATAATTTTAAATGAAATAGTTTCTGAGTATAATTGCATGTGTTAAATCGTTTTGTAGATATGCTGAAAATATTTAGTTAATTAAACTCAAATGTTGTGTTTAGAAGTTCTATTCATCTGTATAAAGGAACATACTTAGTGGCCATCTGATACATTGACATCCAGAGTCACGTGTGTGTGGGTGTTTTATGATTGAGAGGGAGTTAAATAAAGATATATGATGAAGCAGCAGCTCGTGTTCGGTTGTCTGTCTAAAGAACAGAACAGACGCTGTTGCTCCGCTTAAACGTAAAAAGAGGAAGCTTGCTGGTCAGCCGTGGTTAAATGATGTCACTCGTGCCTTCAGACAAGAGTGTCGGAAAGCGGAGCGAAAGTGGAAAAAAGATGGACTGCAGGTTTCATTGGACATTTTTAAATCAAGTCTTTTCAATTATCAAACGGCAGTAAAAAAGGCAAAATCAAACTTCTTTTCTAAATTAATTTCTGACAATGTTAAGCGACCAAAAGTCCTGTTTGATACGATTGACTCTCTGCTAAATCCGACTACAGATATTTTATCTGAGACCTCTATTGAGCTTTGTGAAGATTTTTTAAAGCATTTCACTCAAAAAATTCATGATATTAGAAGTTCCATTGTTCCATCTGAACCATGTCATTTGCAACTGTCAGGTCCTATGGGATGTTTGTCTAACTTTAAACCTGTCTCTCCAACTCAGCTAGCTGAAATGGTTTCTACTATGAAGTGTTCTGGCTCTAAGTTGGATATTATTCCAGCTCGTCTTTTTAGGATGTTTTTTCCACCATTAGTCATATTGTAACTACTATCATAAACAGCTCCTTAGCAAATGGTGTAGTTCCAGTTAGTTTTAAACATGCAATTGTGCAACCAATGTTGAAAAAACCTCAACTTGATCCAGAAATGTGCAGTAATTATCGACCGATCTCTAAACTGCCTTTTATATCTAAGCTTTTAGAGAAAGTAGTTTTTTCACAGCTTCAGTTTTATTTGAACTCTTTTAATATTTTGGATACATTCCAATCTGGTTTTAGATCATTACATAGTACTGAGTCAGCTCTTTTGAGGGTTACAAATGATATTCTGCTTGCTTTAGATTCAGGCTCTTGTGTTGTGCTGGTTTTGTTAGACCTGAGCGCTGCATTTGATACAATTGACCACAATATCCTTCTTGACCGGCTAGAATATATGGTAGGTGTCAAGGGCACTGCATTAAAGTGGTTTGCCTCCTACCTTGAGATGAGGACTTTCTCTGTAAATGTTGGAAATTGTTCATCATCATCTGCACCCGTTTTGTTTGGTGTGCCCCAGGGATCTATTTTGGGACCATTATTGTTTTCCCTTTATATGCTGCCTTTGGCCCACATTTTCCAGAAGTACAACATTTCATATCACTGTTATGCAGATGATTCTCAGCTTTACCTTCCAGTAAGACTTGACACCACTGCCTCATTCGATGTGTTATTGGAATGTGTAGATGATATTAAAAGGTGGATGACAAATAATTTTCTGCAGCTAAATGAGGAAAAAACAGATGTTTTAATTCTTGGTTGTCCGGCAGATTCTGTTCCAGCCCTGAAAGCCCAGTTAGGTCCTCTCTCAACAAATGTATGCACCCAAGTCAAAAACCTTAGAGTAATTTTTGACTCTTCACTATTCTTTGATAGACAAATTAGTGCAGTTATTAAAGGAAGCTTTTTCCATTTAAGATCTATTGCAAAGCTGAAGAATCTTCTCTCAACAAAAGATTTAGAAGTTGCAATTCATGCATTTGTGACATCAAAATTAGACTATTGCAACTCTCTTTATTGTGGTCTTCCGCAATCTTCACTATCTCGATTACAAACTGTTCAAAATGCAGCTGCAAGACTTTTGACTGGGTCTAGAAGGAGGGATCATGTTTCTCCAGTTTTGGCATCTCTTCACTGGCTTCCTATTAAGTTTCGAGTTGCTTTTAAAATTCTTATGTTTGTTTATAAGGTGTTGTCTGGCTCTGCACCTAGGTATATTAGTGACCTAATTGTACCTTATTGTCCTGGTAGGGCACTTAGATCTTCAAACCATTTGCTTTTAAATGTGCCACGAAGTCGTTACAAATTAAAGGGTGATCGGGCCTTTTCTGTGGCTGGGCCCATGCTTTGGAATGCTCTCCCTTATCATGTGAGGTCTGCTCCATCATTGGACAGTTTTAAATCTAATCTGAAGACATATTTTTATTCCTTAGCTTTTGGACATTTGTAGTTGTTTCCCTTATGTACAGCACTTTGGATCAATTTCTATTGTGTTAAATGTGCTTTATAAATAAAGGTTGTTGTTGTTGTTGTTCCTAAGTCTCCTAAAGCAGTCTTCATAGTTGATGTGGGCTTAAGGTTTCTGCTGCACATTTGGGATCAAATTTAACATAGAGTACTGGACATAACATTTAGTGCTTTCAAGCAAAATGTTCATGTGAATTACAATTGAAGAAAGGGTCCTGGACATACCATTAGCAAAAAATACAGCAGATGCCAACAGTGTCTTTGGGTTTTGAAAGAAGCAAACAAATCTTCTTTAGATCTGATAGATTTCATGTATTTGTTGGTTTGACTCTGACTGTACCAGCCAGCCAACAGTCTGAGCATAGGCAGCTGCCCCGACTTCAACTCATCCACTGTAGTCTAGTGGTTAGAGCACTGATTCTCCTATATGGGAGACCCAGTTTCAAATCCCACAAGGTTTAAGTGGAATTCTCCATTGACCAGAAGTCACTTTTTTAGCTCTGATAGAGTTTGTGGGTAGCTTCTAGCCTGCAAATTCTCCTTTGCATTCCCTAAGCCAGTAGGTTGTTCATTTTATTACTGTTCCTATGTCTCCTGAAGCAGTCTTCATAGCTGATGTGGGCTTAAGGTTTTTGCTGGAAATTTGAGATCAAATTGAAGAAAGATTCCTGGACATAAAATTAGCAAATAATACAGCAGATGCCAACAGTGTTTTTGGTTTTGAAAGAAGCAAATAAATCATCTTTCGATCTGATATTTTTCATGTATATGTGGGTTTGACTCTGTACCAGCCAGCCAGCCAACAGTTTGAGCATAGACAGCAATACACAGGACCAGATTATGGCAGCATAACATCCTCTGTAGTCCAGTGGTTAGAACGCTAATTCTCCCATATGGGAGACCCAGGTTCAAATCCCACCAAATTTAAGTGGAATTCTCCATTGACAAGTAGTCACTTCTTTACCTCGGATAGAGTTTGTGGACAGCTTCTAGCCTGCAAACTCTATATTACCTTCACAAAGCGAGGAGGTTGTTAATTATATCTCTGGTCCAATGTCTCCTAAAGCTGTCTTCATTTCTGATTTGGGCTTAAGGTTTCTGCTGGACATTTGAAATCAAATTTAAGTTAGAGTACTGGGCTGCGTTTACCGATAACGTTGTCTCTTAGCGCGCTACGAAGACTCTTAAGTTAAACCTCAATTACACGTATACCTTTTCTAGGCGTGTTTCCAGAACTGTACCTTAGCCGGATTCTTAAGGTATACTTTCTTACGTACGACGTTACCAGGTGCTGTCCATGGCGATGGTGCTGAATAGGTTGATATCGTTTGCTCGACAATCAATTATTCACTTCATGTAATAGGTTTCGCTGCGTTATCAGATAGCGGTGTTCTTTATTAAAGAAACATTTAAGAAATATTTCAAGTTAAATTTATTAGGAATATCTTGTAAAAATATTTCAAATTGCAAACAACTAAATTCAACCTTATATACCTTATATTATATTTTATTTTTTATTAAACCCATGCAAAACCCGCAACTTCATTTCTAAACGTATCATGCATAAACTGCTCCATTGCATCCGCTATGCCTTCACTTTAAAGGATAATTTATTTTAGGGGTTCCCAATTAGTGCGTTGCACAGGGGAATAAGAATGGTCATGCAAGTCACCTGGCTTGACTGTGCATTACACTTAAACTATATAAAAACAAACTGTTGTTGTTCATTAGTTCACATGTTTTTTGTGCTTGGACACTGTTTGCGCAAGCAGCGTGTTTACAATGCGGATAAAGCTTTTGGACACATTTCTGGAGCCTGTCTGTCTACCTCAAATATAACATATAAAAATATATATTCTATAATAGCCTATATAAATATATAGTATGATTGCTTTAGATTTTAGCTTTGATTAGTTTTTATGTGGGAAATTTCTTGACCTTAATATAAGCAGTTATCAAGTGGAGCAATTTATTTTAAAATTTTATAACAAAGTTATAAAACATAAAAAAACTTTGACGCAGTCGAATTAACATTAATAATCATAATTAGAAAAATGATTTTGTGATGAATGTGCTCCTGTGGCATTCGATTTTTACCTGATTTATTTATTTGCAGCTAAAATACTAGCCGGTAGACTAAAGATTTAACGGATATGAAATGCACAAATGAAATAGTGAGATTTGCTGTTTAGCTGCCATATTTTTACCAACTGCTCCACCCAAAATATTTTTTTAAATAGTTCTTTAAGGCTGTAGCTTATAATAGTTCGAAGCTAATGTTCCTTTGGGAAACAAAATAAAAAAAACTAACAACCATCAGTGTAATGATGTCTAATTGTGTGAATGTTTTATTCGTTAAATATAAAAATTAGGGCCGGGACTCGATTAAAAAAATTAATCTAATTAATTAGAGGCTTTGTAATTAATTAATCTAAATTAATCGCATTTTAATCACATATAAATATTTGACCTGAAAACATTAAGAAGTAATTTTTTTACACTCTTAGTATACACTCTTAGGGCTCTATCTTACACCCGGCGCAATGCAGCGCAATGCGCGACGCAAGTGTCTTTCGCTAGTTTCCACCCTAATTTTCACGTTTAGCGCCGCGTTGTTTAAATAGCAAATGCATTTGCACCCCCTTTTGCGCCCATGGGCGTTCTGGTCTGAAAATGAGGTGTGTTCAGGCGCATTGTTGGCGCGTTGCTATTTTGAGGCAACTAAAATAGACTACGCCATTGACCAACAAAAACCTGGTCTAAAGTCTAAAGTCAATGGCGCAATGTGTTTTATGTTATTTAAATAGCGCATTAGTAAAATGCGCCTATAAACGGGAGGACAACGCGGGTTTGCTTATCACAAAGTACATGAATACGTAGCAGCACAAAAATGCTTTTAAATATGAAAGATTAAAGGATTGAATGTAAAAGATTATTATTGAGTCTCTTGGACATAAATAAGGACTAATTATGAGACGTTAGAAGGCGCAAAGAGCTCCTTCACCTGTAGCCTGGTAAGTAAATAAATGCTTTGCTTTGAACAAATGCGTCTGTTTTTAAATGTTTTTTTTTTTAATGCTACCTCACGGATTTATTGTATATGATGTACCTGTGGATATGGTGAGATGAGAAACATTTATAAGTAATGCTTAAAAAAACTCTTTGCTAAAAAAACGCTGTCCAAAGTGCTGAAACGTGAGGAGAGCCGTTTGTAAATTCTTTATCTCCTGTTTGTTACAAATAAAGTATTTTTAGAGTACAAACCTTATCTTAGATACTTGTAAATTATGTTTTGATGATATTGGATAGCCATACATTTAAAGCAATTACAAGCCTGCTTTTTACTTCCATGACTAAAAGAAAACGGGTTTTAAAGGTTTTAATAAAAAAATAACAATTTCAATACAAGTGAAAAACAACACAATTATTTAACATTTATCTTAAACTGGGGATCTTCTACCTCCGCTTAGTTTTTCAGTTTACAAAGTCCGTCATCTAAATAGGGATTAGACATAGCGCCAGCGCAACTTGCTTTTAAAGGGGATGAGAACTGAGTCTCTCATTGGTTTACTGCACGTTACGCCCAAAATACTCCCATTACAATAGGACCTACCCTTTTCGACCATGCGTTCGGCGCAAAAACCATTTTTCCCGTCATTAAATTAGCAAAAGTGGATTCGGACACGCCCATTTAGACGTTGCGTTGTGCACTTTAGACAATGCGCTTAGATCGTTAAAATAGGGCCCTTAGAAAGGATGGATATGTTAATTGTTTACACATCATTGTGCGGTAAGCTTTTAACACAGTATGTGTAATTTTAACACATTATGTGTCATTTTGTGTTGATTTTGTGTTCAAGTATAACACATGTTGTGTTAAAAGTAACACAAAATGTGTTGTTTCAATAATAACACAGAGATTCCAGGATAACGCAGTTAGTGTGTTGTCCCAGAATCAACACTAATGTGTTGTTTTTAACACATTCGTTAAGAGTGTACCATGAATAATGACTGAATACATAAGCTTAAACAACAAAATATTGTTTATTTTTGTTCAACCATGTCGTTGTACTCTGAGTCGGGCTAATGTCCACGCTAGCTGCTGTATGTTTTGCATTGAGATGATACTTGAGGCTCGATGTGCTGCGGTGATATGTGAATTCCTTGTTGCATAGCTTACACACAACCATGCTCTTACCGACGCTTACCAGTGATGCGCGGGTCAAAACAACCAGAAACCGACCGAGGTTTTCATCTAACCCGCCCGCAACTCGGACCGTAAAGAAAAAATATATATATACCCGACCCGCTTCCTGGCCCGCATTTCTTAAAGTAGTCATTTTTTTAATAATTGCAGGGTTCGGGATTCTCGGGTTTTGACTGTCTGTGTTCCGGTACCTATTTTCGCGGATCCCCCACCTCACGTATAAAAACAACAAAACATATACTAAATAGCCTATATTAAAATATATAAAAATATGTTATGCACATTTTTAACTTCCACATTATAGTTTTCTTAAGTGGGATTCGGATGTGAAAAGCGCTGCATAATGTACGCGCCTTTAGTCTTACCATTGAAACTTAACTAAATAAAAAAATAAGAGGTGATATATAGCTTTAGCCTACATAAATGCTTATTGCTTTAATGTTGCGAGTTCCTCTTCAGATTTTCTTGCTGTTATGTTTATAATAGTTCATTGTTCAGAGTTCATATTGATGATCTTATAGTCCATTTAAAAATGTTCTTACAAACTGACTCTATTCGTCAGAAAAACACCATTTAACTTTTTTCCTTTACCTGCCGTCGCTGTTCTCTGTGCTTGTCCTCCTCCAAAGTAGCCTATTTAAATTAATATGAAGTTGGTTAGGGTTAGAAAGGGTTAAAAGTCTTAAGAACACCGCAAATCAAACGTGCTGCTACATTATGCTCTAAATGCGCGTGTAAATTTAATTTCTGGGCACTGCCAGGCTGATTTTTTGAAAAGTAAGTGATTTACTCACTGCATGTTTAGGCATTCGGAAGCATATGCATCAATGAGATGCACGGTGTTGCTTTTAATGTTCTTTTTAATTTATATTCACAAAACCTAACAATAAAACATTGTTTATAATTACGAGACAAATTATTTGAAACGAAATTTGTTTTAAAGTAGCAAACAAAACTTAAATTAAACTCGTAATAAGCTAATTAAATTGAAACAAAACAACATTACAACAATTTTTAAACCCAACAATACTCACACAGTAACATATAACAGACATTACGATACATGTTAAAATAATCTGTAGTTTGTTGGTAGATGTTTATTGGGCAAAACCTCCGTTGCAAACCATTTTTACTTTGAAATTGATGCGTTGTCACGTTAAAATCAGCTGTTCGTTTAGGTTCCGTCTACTTTTATTTACACTGCAGCACAACCCCGGAGTTCTCGAACTAAAACAGGGTCTGTAGCATTTACGAATGACTCCGTTAATAAGTGCGATTAAAATGCGTTAAAAACGTTATTTTTTGTGTAATTAATTAATCTTAATTAACGCGTTAAAGTCCCGGCCCTAATAAAAATATTTGCCTAATTGAACACAGAGTGAATTGCAACTTTTTTTTACAAATATCTAGTTTTATAGACTGCAATGTAAGCTTTTATCACAGTGATGGCCCCTAGCGGAGTCAAGTGGGATAAGGTATAGCTAAGAGTGCTCCAAACCAACCTTCCGAACGAATGACTTACAAAAGGGATACGTAACTAAGAACGTTTCGGGAAACACGTATTAACGATAAGGTACAGCTTAAGGTACAACTTAAAAACGACGTAGAGCTAAGAAGGTTTCGGGGAACGCAACCCTGGACATAACATTTAGTGCTTTCAAACTAAATGTACGGTGGCCGTCAGGGGTCACTGCCTTGCAATGAAAGAAAACACATGCAAATAGAAAAAACACCAGCAAATCAAGAAAACATCTTCATCAGTTTGACAACACATGCGATGCAGATATCGCAACACATCCAAATACAGAAACGCGTTGCAAATATCACAACACGACCAAAAACAGAAACGCGTTCCAAATCTCACAACACAACGGAAGTGTTTCAGGGGGGTCACAAAAAGTGATGCACCGGTCTGAGAGGTGTTTTCGGTTTGCATTCGGTTCGTCCGTGGAGCTTTTGTGAGTTTGCATCGATCAAATGTGGGTTTTTCTTGTTTATTTTAATATCCTAATTGCATATTTTTTTAGCCTTTCTATTATTATTAGCCTATAGACTCAAATAACTTGACGAAATACATAATAAACTGTGAAACGTTGTGTTAGCTGGCTTAGTTACACAAATGTCACTAGATAGTGTTCTAGGAGGACAATAAATACCACATTCTTCATTAAAACAAGTAAAAATAACGTGTGTGTGTGTGTGTGTGTGTGTGTGTGTACACGTGTGTTTCTATGGGAGGTTTTTGTGCTGATAATAGCTTATTGAGCGTCTGGCCGGGCGTCTTGTGTGTGTGTGTGTTTTGTTTTCGGGCAGCGGACGTGCTGTTTGTGGCTATGTATAGTGGTGTTGATTCAAGTTGTTTTTCATATTTTATTTACACATTTATCAGTTTTATATCATCTCTTTTATTAACGTCTGAAACTTGTTTAATTTATATTGTGTGCTATGTGATTTTACGAATAGTTAACATAATTATTCTGTATTTTGTCTTTTTATTCTTCTAGGAAAGCTAAAGGACCTGCTATTACATTGAGAGCATCCTGAGCAGATGCAGTGTGATATGGTAGCATGATAGAAATTAACTGCAAGAGCCTGTAGAGAGGGATAAAGTCTACTGAGAGGAACACCACTGCCTTCCTTTTCACATTTGACAAACTAACGCACCAAAATTAACCAGAGTTTTGTTAGGTAGCTTTAAATTTGAGCTTGGGGCTTGTGTCAGACTGGTCTATCATTGTATCTATTCCAGAGCAAGATTTCTACTGCAAACTAAATAAAAATTAAATTGCATTAAAAAAAAACATTTGTTTACTAGCTTAAAACAACATAACATATAACAAATAACACGTTTTCTAATTGTAACACAATTTTAAGTTAAAGTTAAGCATCAGGGCCATAATTTGTATTTTTCATTAGTAACAGCTTATGTTTTGTAGCTCAACTTCTGACAGTTTTAGATGCTGGTAGGTGATAATCTGGTCATACAGATTTACAATGTCAATGTTAATCTGAGAATGGTGATTATTTGTAATTATTTCTCTTGATTCTTTGTAGACCACTGCATTGTATTTCATATCATATCAGCTGCATATGAAGATGCATAAATTGGATTGACATTAAACATCTTGTTCAAAGATTCCTCTCCTGATTTTCTTACTGGAATCTGCTCCATATTTAGCCACCTCAACCAGCTAAACCTTAAATGTAGTGAAGCTAACTACAACCAGAACATCAATCTTATCGCTTTGACATGTACTGTATGACTTTTATTTGAATGAATAATACTATAACATCTTACAATGTTGATACTTCTTTTTAGTTCCTGCTTAGAACTTCTCGTAAAGGACAATGCTGTTAAAAAACTTGCAGTAAAGCTGATTGATTGCCTATTTGTTTACTACAAATACCATGGCTATATGCAAATACAGTAACAAAACTGTTTCTTTTCTATCATCCTTGGTAGGTTATTTTCTATTTTTATCAAATTACTTACATTTTAAGATTATAAATCTTGCTGTTTCCTTTTCTTCCCTAAAATGAAAGAGTGTTTTTAAAGGAATCAAAGAAATTATTTTAAATATTCTCTCTTAAATATGCAAATGAAAAATGCATTTGAAGTTTAAAGCCTTTATTTTCATATGTATAGATATCTGTACAATGACATTCTTCCTTTTTATTGCCACATTACATTAAACTGTGGTTGTCATTAAAATAATAAACTAGAAAGAAACCTGTTATACAATACAATGTTGTCTGTGCAGTGTAAGTGTGACATGCTTGCCAAGTATGCAGCGCATACTCAAAAATGTGACCTCTGCATTTAACCCATCCCAGTAAATGGTGAACACACATGGAGCAGTGGGCAGCTATTCCTTCAGTGCCCGGGGAGCAATTGGGTTTAATGTGCCTTGTTCAAGGACATCACAGTCGCAACCTGCCGGCAGAGACAGAAACTGGAACTGGCAACTTTCGGGTTACAAGTCCAACCCTCTAACCACTACGCTATGACTATGTGTATCAAAACCTGCAGTATTAAACTAATGTTTGTGTAGAGATTAAAATAATGACAGTGATATTGGGGTCAATTAATGTTTTTGACATATTGAACACTGAGGGCTGCTGGATAAAACGGTTCCTCAATCTTTACGTCCTGTAGCTTACACTTCTGTATGTATTGCCAGAGGATGTAGGTGGAAACAGTTTGGTATAAGTGGGCATTTTAACAATGGAACCGGCTCCTTTCTGTACTGTGTTCCTCTCAGTAGACTTTATCCCTCTCTACAGGCTCTTGCAGTTCATTTAAATCATGCTACCATATCACACTATGCATCTGGTCAGGATTCCCTCAATGTTAAAACAGGTCCTCTAGCTTTCCTGGAAGAGTAAGGGGACAAAATGCAGAATAGTTGTGGTGACTATTCGTGGGATCACATGGCACACAATATAAAATGAACAAGTTTGAGACATAATAAAAGAGATGATATAAAACTGATAAATGTGTAAATAAAATATGAAAAACAACTTGAATTAACACTATTATATATAGTTATAAACAGTATGTTTGCTGCCTGAAAATAAAACACACACACACAAGACGTTTGGTTAGACGTTCAATAAGCTATTATTAGCACAAAAACCTCCCATAGAAACACACGTGTACACACACACACACACACACGTTATTTTTACTTGTTTTAATGAAGAATGTGGTATTTATTGTCCTCCTAGAACACTATCTAGTGACATTTGTGTAACTAAGCCAGCTAACACAACGTTTCACAGTTTATTATGTATTTCGTCAAGTTATTTGAGTCTATAGGCTAATAATAATAGAAAGGCTAAAAAAATATGCAATTAGGATATTAAAATAAACAAGAAAAACTTACATTTGATCGATGTAAACTCACAAAAGCTCCACGGACGAATTGAATGTAAACCGAAAACACTTCTCAGACCGGTGCATCACTTTTTGTGACCCCCCTGAAACACTTCCGTTGTGTTGTGAGATTTGGAACGCGTTTCTGTTTTTGGTCGTGTTGTGATATTTGCAATGCGTTTCTGTATTTGGATGTGTTGCGATATCTGCAGCGCATGTGTTGTCAAACTGATGAAGATGTTTTCTTGATTTGCTGGTGTTTTTTCTATTTGCATGTGTTTTCTTTCATTGCAAGGCAGTGACCCCTGACGGCCACCGTAGGACTTAGGAACAGTAATAAAATGAACAGCCTACTGGCTTTGGGAAGGGAAAACTGAATTTGCAGGCTATAAGATGCCCACAAACTCTATCAGAGCTAAATAGGAGATTTCCACTTAAACCTTGTGGGATTTGAACCTGGGTCTCCTGTATGGGAGAATCAGTGCTCGAACCACTAGACTACAGAGGATGAGTTGAAGCTGGGCCAGTAAAATCTGGTCCTGTGTATTGCTGCCTATGCTCAGACTGTTGGCTGGCTGGTACAGTCAGAGTCAATCCCACAAATACATGAAACTATCAGATCTAAAGAAGATTTGTTTGTTTCTTTCAAAACCCAAAAACACTGTTGGCATCTGATGTATTTTTTGTTAATTGTATGTCCAGGACATTTTCTTCAATTGAAACTTACATGAACATTTAACTTGAAAGCACTAAATGTTATGTCCAGTACTCTATCTTAAATTTTATCTCAAACGTCCAGCAGAAACCTTAAGCCCACATCAACTATGAAGACTGCTTTAGGAGACTTAGGAACAGTAATAAAATGAACAGCCTATTGGCTTTGGGAAGGGAAAATAGCATTTGCAGGCTATAAGATGCCCACAAACTCTATCAGAGCTAAAGAAGTGACTACTGGTCAATGGAGATTTCCACTTAAACCTTGTGGGATTTGAACCTGGGTCTCCCATATGGGAGAATCAGTGCTCTAACCACTAGACTACAAGGATGAGTTGAAGCTGGGCCGGCAAAACCTGGTCCTGTCTATTGCTGCCTATGCTCAGACTGTTGGCTGGCTGGTACCGTCAGAGTCAATCCCACAAATACATGAAAACTATCAGATCTAAAGATTTGTTTGCTTCTTTCAAAACCCAAAGACACTGTTGGCAACTGATGTATTTTTTGCTAATTGTATGTCCAGGACACTTTCTTAAATGGAAACTTACATGAATACATTTAGCTTGAAAGCACTAAATGTTATGTCCAGTACTCTATCTTAAATTTGATCTCAAATGCCCAGCAGAAACCTTAAGCCCACATCAACTATGAAGACTGCTTTAGGAGACTTAGGAACAGTAATAAAATGAACAGCCTACTGGCTTTGGGAAGGGAAAACTGAATTTGCAGGCTATAAGATGCCCACAAACTCGATCAGAGCTAAATAGGAGATTTCCACTTAAACCTTGTGGGATTTGAACCTGGGTCTCCTGTGTGGGAGAATCAGTGCTCGAACCACTAGACTACAGAGGATGAGTTGAAGCTGGGCCAGTAAAATCTGGTCCTGTGTATTGCTGCCTATGCTCAGACTGTTGGCTGGCTGGTACAGTCAGAGTCAATCCCACAAATACATGAAACTATCAGATCTAAAGACGATTTGTTTGTTTCTTTCAAAACCCAAAGACACTGTTGGCATCTGCTGTATTTTTTGCTAATTGTATGTCCAGGACTCTTTCTTAAATGGAAACTTACATGAATACATTTAGCTTGAAAGCACTAAATGTTATGTCCAGTACTCTATCTTAAATTTGATCTCAAATGTCCAGCAGAAACCTTAAGCCCACATCAACTATGAAGACTGCTTTAGGAGACTTAGGAACAGTAGTAAAATGAACAACCTACTGGCTTTGGGAAGGGAAAATAGAATTTGCAGGCTCTAAGATGCCCACAATCTCTATCAGAGCTAAAGAAGTGACTACTGGTCAATGGAGATTTCCACTTAAACCTTGTGGGATTTGAACCTGGGTCTCCCATATGGGAGAATCAGTGCTCTAACCACTAGACTACAAGGATGAGTTGAAGCTGGGCCAGCAAAACCTGGTCCTGTGTATTGCTGCCTATGCTCAGACTGTTGGCTGGCTGGTACAGTCAGAGTCAATCCCACAAATACATGAAACTATCAGATCTAAAGAAGATTTGTTTGTTTCTTTCAAAACCCAAAAACACTGTTGGCATCTGATGTATTTTTTGTTAATTGTATGTCCAGGACATTTTCTTCAATTGAAACTTACATGAACATTTAACTTGAAAGCACTAAATGTCATGTCCAGTACTCTATCTTAAATTTTATCTCAAACGTCCAGCAGAAACCTTAAGCCCACATCAACTATGAAGACTGCTTTAGGAGACTTAGGAACAGAAGGAAAATAGAATTTGCAGGCTCTAAGATACCCACAAAGTCTATCAGAGCTAAAGAAGAGACTACTGGTCAATGGAGATTTCCACTTAAACCTTGTGGGATTTGAACCTGGGTCTCCCATATGGGAGAATCAGTGCTCTAACCACTAGACTACAAGGATGAGTTGAAGCTGGGCCAGCAAAACCTGGTCCTGTGTATTGCTGCCTATGCTCAGACTGTTGGCTGGCTGGTACAGTCAGAGTCATTCCCACAAATACATGAAACTATCAGATCTAAAGAAGATTTGTTTGCTTCTTTCAAATCCCAAAGACACTGGTGGCATCTGCTGTATTTTTTGCTAATTTTATGTCCAGGACTCTTTCTTAAATGGAAACTTACATGAATACATTTAGCTTGAAAGCATTAATGTTATGTCCAGTACTCTATCTTTAATTTGATCTCAAATGTCCAGCAGAAACCTTAAGCCCACATCAACTATGAAGACTGCTTTAGGGTACTTAGGAACAGTAATAAAATGAACAGCCTATTGGCTTTGGGAAGGGAAAATAGAATTTGCAGGCTATAAGATGCCCTCAAACTCTATCAGAGCTAAAGAAGTGACTACTGGTCAATGGAGATTTCCACTTAAACCTTGTGGGATTTGAACCTGGGTCTCCCATATGGGAGAATCAGTGCTCTAACCACTAGACTACAAGGATGAGTTGAAGCTGGGCCAGCATAACCTGGTCCTGTGTATTGCTGCCTATGCTCAGACTGTTGGCTGGCTGGTACAGTCAGAGTCATTCCCACAAATACATGAAACTATCAGATCTAAAGAAGATTTGTTTGCTTCTTTCAAATCCCAAAGACACTGTTGGCATCTGCTGTATTTTTTGCTATTTTTATGTCCAGGACTCTTTCTTAAATGGAAACTTACATGAATACATTTAGCTTGAAAGCATTAATGTTATGTCCAGTACTCTATCTTTAATTTGATCTCAAATGTCCAGCAGAAACCTTAAGCCCACATCAACTATGAAGACTGCTTTAGGAGACTTAGGAACAGTAATAAAATGAACAGCCTATTGGCTTTGGGAAGGGAAAATAGAATTTGCAGGCTATAAGATGCCCACAAACTCTATCAGAGCTAAAGAAGTGACTACTGGTCAAAGGAGATTTCCACTTAAACCTTGTGGGATTTGAACCTGGGTCTCCTGTATGGGAGAATCAGTGCTCGAACCACTAGACTACAGAGGATGAGTTGAAGCTGGGCCAGTAAAATCTGGTCCTGTGTATTGCTGCCTATGCTCAGACTGTTGGCTGGCTGGTACAGTCAGAGTCAATCCCACAAATACATGAAAACTATCAGATCTAAAGATTTGTTTGCTTCTTTCAAAACCCAAAGACACTGTTGGCAACTGCTATATTTTTTGCTAATTGTATGTCCAGGACTCTTTCTTAAATGGAAACTTAAATGAATACATTTAGCTTGAAAGCACTAAATGTTATGTCCAGTACTCTATCTTAAATTTGAACTCAAATGTCCAGCAGAAACCTTAAGCCCACATCAACTATGAAGACTGCTTTAGGAGACTTAGGAACAGTAATAAAATGAACAGCCTACTGGCTTTGGGAAGGGAAAACTGAATTTGCAGGCTATAAGATGCCCACAAACTCTATCAGAGCTAAATAAGTGGTTACTGCTCAAAGGAGATTTCCACTTAAACCTTGTGGGATTTGAACCTGGGTCTCCTGTATGGGAGAATCAGTGCTCGAACCACTAGACTACAGAGGATGAGTTGAAGCTGGGCCAGTAAAATCTGGTCCTGTGTATTGCTGCCTATGCTCAGACTGTTGGCTGGCTGGTACAGTCAGAGTCAATCCCACAAATACATGAAACTATCAGATCTAAAGACGATTTGTTTGTTTCTTTCAAAACCCAAAGACACTGTTGGCATCTGCTGTATTTTTTGCTAATTGTATGTCCAGGACTCTTTCTTAAATGGAAACTTACATGAATACATTTAGCTTGAAAGCACTAAATGTTATGTCCAGTACTCTATCTTAAATTTGATCTCAAATGTCCAGCAGAAACCTTAAGCCCACATCAACTATTAAGACTGCTTTAGGAGACTTAGGAACAGTAGTAAAATGAACAACCTACTGGCTTTGGGAAGGGAAAATAGAATTTGCAGGCTCTAAGATGCCCACAATCTCTATCAGAGCTAAAGAAGTGACTACTGGTCAATGGAAATTTCCACTTAAACCTTGTGGGATTTGAACCTGGGTCTCCCATATGGGAGAATCAGTGCTCTAACCACTAGACTACAAGGATGAGTTGAAGCTGGGCCAGCAAAACCTGGTCCTGTGTATTGCTGCCTATGCTCAGACTGTTGGCTGGCTGGTACAGTCAGAGTCAATCCCACAAATACATGAAACTATCAGATCTAAAGAAGATTTGTTTGTTTCTTTCAAAACCCAAAAACACTGTTGGCATCTGATGTATTTTTTGTTAATTGTATGTCCAGGACATTTTCTTCAATTGAAACTTACATGAACATTTAACTTGAAAGCACTAAATGTCATGTCCAGTACTCTATCTTAAATTTTATCTCAAACGTCCAGCAGAAACCTTAAGCCCACATCAACTATGAAGACTGCTTTAGGAGACTTAGGAACAGAAGGAAAATAGAATTTGCAGGCTCTAAGATGCCCACAAAGTCTATCAGAGCTAAAGAAGAGACTACTGGTCAATGGAGATTTCCACTTAAACCTTGTGGGATTTGAACCTGGGTCTCCCATATGGGAGAATCAGTGCTCTACCCACTAGACTACAAGGATGAGTTGAAGCTGGGCCAGCAAAACCTGGTCCTGTGTATTGCTGCCTATGCTCAGACTGTTGGCTGGCTGGTACAGTCAGAGTCATTCCCACAAATACATGAAACTATCAGATCTAAAGAAGATTTGTTTGCTTCTTTCAAATCCCAAAGACACTGTTGGCATCTGCTGTATTTTTTGCTTATTTTATGTCCAGGACTCTTTCTTAAATGGAAACTTACATGAATACATTTAGCTTGAAAGCATTAATGTTATGTCCAGTACTCTATCTTTAATTTGATCTCAAATGTCCAGCAGAAACCTTAAGCCCACATCAACTATGAAGACTGCTTTAGGGTACTTAGGAACAGTAATAAAATGAACAGCCTATTGGCTTTGGGAAGGGAAAATAGAATTTGCAGGCTATAAGATGCCCACAAACTCTATCAGAGCTAAAGAAGTGACTACTGGTCAATGGAGATTTCCACTTAAACCTTGTGGGATTTGAACCTGGGTCTCCCATATGGGAGAATCAGTGCTCTAACCACTAGACTACAAGGATGAGTTGAAACTTCAGCAAAACCTGGTCCTGTGTATTGCTGCCTATGCTCAGACTGTTGGCTGGCTGGTACAGTCAGAGTCAATCCCACAAATACATGAAAACTATCAGATCTAAAGAAGACTTGTTTGCTTCTTTCAAAACCCAAAGACACTGTTGGCATCTGCTGTATTTTTTGCTAA
This sequence comes from Misgurnus anguillicaudatus, assembly GCF_027580225.2. Lineage (NCBI taxonomy): Eukaryota > Metazoa > Chordata > Actinopteri > Cypriniformes > Cobitidae > Misgurnus > Misgurnus anguillicaudatus. Next base: position 1,617,807 of record NC_073360.2, on the reverse strand, counting down.
TTGTATGTCCAGGACTCTTTCTTAAATTGAAACTTACATGAATACATTTTGCTTGAAAACACTACATGTTATGTCCAGTACTTTATCTTTAATTTGATCTCAAATGTCCAGCAGAAACCTTAAGCCCACATCAACTATGAAGACTGCTTTAGGAGACTTAGGAACAGTAATAAAATGAACAGCCTATTGGCTTTGGGAAGGGAAAATAGAATTTGCAGGCTATAAGATGCCCACAAACTCTATCAGAGCTAAAGAAGTGGTTACTGGTCAAAGGAGATTTCCACTTAAACCTTGTGGGATTTGAACCTGGGTCTCCTGTATGGGAGAATCAGTACTCGAACCACTAGACTACAGAGGATGAGTTGAAGCTGGGCCAGTAAAATCTGGTCCTGTGTATTGCTGCCTATGCTCAGACTGTTGGCTGGCTGGCACAGTCAGAGTCAATCCCACAAATACATGAAACTATCAGATCTAAAGAAGATTTGTTTGTTTCTTTCAAAACCCAAAAACACTGTTGGCATCTGATGTATTTTTTGTTAATTGTATGTCCAGGACATTTTCTTCAATTGAAACTTACATGAACATTTAACTTGAAAGCACTAAATGTTATGTCCAGTACTCTATCTTAAATTTTATCTCAAACGTCCAGCAGAAACCTTAAGCCCACATCAACTATGAAGACTGCTTTAGGAGACTTAGGAACAGTAATAAAATGAACAGCCTATTGGCTTTGGGAAGGGAAAATAGCATTTGCAGGCTATAAGATGCCCACAAACTCTATCAGAGCTAAAGAAGTGACTACTGGTCAATGGAGATTTCCACTTAAACCTTGTGGGATTTGAACCTGGGTCTCCCATATGGGAGAATCAGTGCTCTAACCACTAGACTACAAGGATGAGTTGAAGCTGGGCCAGCAAAACCTGGTCCTGTGTATTGCTGCCTATGCTCAGACTGTTGGCTGGCTGGTACCGTCAGAGTCAATCCCACAAATACATGAAAACTATCAGATCTAAAGATTTGTTTGCTTCTTTCAAAACCCAAAGACACTGTTGGCATCTGCTGTATTTTTTGCTAATTGTATGTCCAGGACTCTTTCTTAAATGGAAACTTACATGAATACATTTAGCTTGAAAGCACTAAATGTTATGTCCAGTACTCTATCTTAAATTTGATCTCAAATGCCCAGCAGAAACCTTAAGCCCACATCAACTATGAAGACTGCTTTAGGAGACTTATACGGTGGCCGTCAGGGGTCACTGCCTTGCAATGAAAGAAAACACATGCAAATAGAAAAAACACCAGCAAATCAAGAAAACATCTTCATCAGTTTGACAACACATGCGATGCAGATATCGCAACACATCCAAATACAGAAACGCGTTGCAAATATCACAACACGACCAAAAACAGAAACGCGTTCCAAATCTCACAACACAACGGAAGTGTTTCAGGGGGGTCACAAAAAGTGATGCACCGGTCTGAGAAGTGTTTTCGGTTTACATTCAATTCGTCCGTGGAGCTTTTGTGAGTTTACATCGATCAAATGTAAGTTTTTCTTGTTTATTTTAATATCCTAATTGCATATTTTTTTAGCCTTTCTATTATTATTAGCCTATAGACTCAAATAACTTGACGAAATACATAATAAACTGTGAAACGTTGTGTTAGCTGGCTTAGTTACACAAATGTCACTAGATAGTGTTCTAAGAGGACAATAAATACCACATTCTTCATTAAAACAAGTAAAAATAACGTGTGTGTGTGTGTGTGTGTGTACACGTGTGTTTCTATGGGAGGTTTTTGTGCTAATAATAGCTTATTGAATGTCTAACCAAACGTCTTGTGTGTGTGTGTGTGTTTTATTTTCAGGCAGCAAACATACTGTTTATAACTATATATAATAGTGTTAATTCAAGTTGTTTTTCATATTTTATTTACACATTTATCAGTTTTATATCATCTCTTTTATTAACGTCTGAAACTTGTTTAATTTATATTGTGTGCTATGTGATTTTACGAATAGTTAACATAATTATTCTGTATTTTGTCTTTTTATTCTTCTAGGAAAGCTAAAGGACCTGCTATTACATTGAGAGCATCCTGAGCAGATGCAGTGTGATATGGTAGCATGATAGAAATTAACTGCAAGAGCCTGTAGAGAGGGATAAAGTCTACTGAGAGGAACACCACTGCCTTCCTTTTCACATTTGACAAACTAACGCACCAAAATTAACCAGAGTTTTGTTAGGTAGCTTTAAATTTGAGCTTGGGGCTTGTGTCAGACTGGTCTATCATTGTATCTATTCCAGAGCAAGATTTCTACTGCAAACTAAATAAAAATTAAATTGCATTAAAAAAAACATTTGTTTACTAGCTTAAAACAACATAACATATAACAAATAACACGTTTTCTAATTGTAACACAATTTTAAGTTAAAGTTAAGCATCAGGGCCATAATTTGTATTTTTCATTAGTAACAGCTTATGTTTTGTAGCTCAACTTCTGACAGTTTTAGATGCTGGTAGGTGATAATCTGGTCATACAGATTTACAATGTCAATGTTAATCTGAGAATGGTGATTATTTGTAATTATTTCTCTTGATTCTTTGTAGACCACTGCATTGTATTTCATATCATATCAGCTGCATATGAAGATGCATAAATTGGATTGACATTAAACATCTTGTTCAAAGATTCCTCTCCTGATTTTCTTACTGGAATCTGCTCCATATTTAGCCACCTCAACCAGCTAAACCTTAAATGTAGTGAAGCTAACTACAACCAGAACATCAATCTTATCGCTTTGACATGTACTGTATGACTTTTATTTGAATGAATAATACTATAACATCTTACAATGTTGATACTTCTTTTTAGTTCCTGCTTAGAACTTCTCGTAAAGGACAATGCTGTTAAAAAACTTGCAGTAAAGCTGATTGATTGCCTATTTGTTTACTACAAATACCATGGCTATATGCAAATACAGTAACAAAACTGTTTCTTTTCTATCATCCTTGGTAGGTTATTTTCTATTTTTATCAAATTACTTACATTTTAAGATTATAAATCTTGCTGTTTCCTTTTCTTCCCTAAAATGAAAGAGTGTTTTTAAAGGAATCAAAGAAATTATTTTAAATATTCTCTCTTAAATATGCAAATGAAAAATGCATTTGAAGTTTAAAGCCTTTATTTTCATATGTATAGATATCTGTACAATGACATTCTTCCTTTTTATTGCCACATTACATTAAACTGTGGTTGTCATTAAAATAATAAACTAGAAAGAAACCTGTTATACAATATAATGTTGTCTGTGCAGTGTAAGTGTGACATGCTTGCCAAGTATGCAGCGCATACTCAAAAATGTGACCTCTGCATTTAACCCATCCCAGTAAATGGTGAACACACATGGAGCAGTGGGCAGCTATTCCTTCAGTGCCCGGGGAGCAATTGGGTTTAATGTGCCTTGTTCAAGGACATCACAGTCGCAACCTGCCGGCAGAGACAGAAACTGGAACTGGCAACTTTCGGGTTACAAGTCCAACCCTCTAACCACTACGCTATGACTATGTGTATCAAAACCTGCAGTATTAAACAAATGTTTGTGTAGAGATTAAAATAATGACAGTGATATTGGGGTCAATTAATGTTTTTGACATATTGAACACTGAGGGCTGCTGGATAAAACGGTTCCTCAATCTTTACGTCCTGTAGCTTACACTTCTGTATGTATTGCCAGAGGATGTAGGTGGAAACAGTTTGGTATAAGTGGGCATTTTAACAATGGAACCGGCTCCTTTCTGTACTGTGTTCCTCTCAGTAGACTTTATCCCTCTCTACAGGCTCTTGCAGTTCATTTAAATCATGCTACCATATCACACTATGCATCTGGTCAGGATTCCCTCAATGTTAAAACAGGTCCTCTAGCTTTCCTAGAAGAATAAAAAGACAAAATACAGAATAATTATGTTAACTATTCGTAAAATCACATAGCACACAATATAAAATAAACAAGTTTGAGACATAATAAAAGAGATGATATAAAACTGATAAATGTGTAAATAAAATATGAAAAACAACTTGAATTAACACTATTATATATAGTTATAAACAGTATGTTTGCTGCTTGAAAATAAAACACACACACACAAGACGTTTGGTTAGACGTTCAATAAGCTATTATTAGCACAAAAACCTCCCATAGAAACACACGTGTACACACACACACACACACACACGTTATTTTTACTTGTTTTAATGAAGAATGTGGTATTTATTGTCCTCCTAGAACACTATCTAGTGACATTTGTGTAACTAAGCCAGCTAACACAACGTTTCACAGTTTATTATGTATTTCGTCAAGTTATTTGAGTCTATAGGCTAATAATAATAGAAAGGCTAAAAAAATATGCAATTAGGATATTAAAATAAACAAGAAAAACTTACATTTGATCGATGTAAACTCACAAAAGCTCCACGGACGAATTGAATGTAAACCGAAAACACTTCTCAGACCGGTGCATCACTTTTTGTGACCCCCCTGAAACACTTCCGTTGTGTTGTGAGATTTGGAACGCGTTTCTGTTTTTGGTCGTGTTGTGATATTTGCAATGCGTTTCTGTATTTGGATGTGTTGCGATATCTGCAGCGCATGTGTTGTCAAACTGATGAAGATGTTTTCTTGATTTGCTGGTGTTTTTTCTATTTGCATGTGTTTTCTTTCATTGCAAGGCAGTGACCCCTGACGGCCACCGTAGGACTTAGGAACAGTAATAAAATGAACAGCCTACTGGCTTTGGGAAGGGAAAACTGAATTTGCAGGCTATAAGATGCCCACAAACTCTATCAGAGCTAAATAGGAGATTTCCACTTAAACCTTGTGGGATTTGAACCTGGGTCTCCTGTATGGGAGAATCAGTGCTCGAACCACTAGACTACAGAGGATGAGTTGAAGCTGGGCCAGTAAAATCTGGTCCTGTGTATTGCTGCCTATGCTCAGACTGTTGGCTGGCTGGTACAGTCAGAGTCAATCCCACAAATACATGAAACTATCAGATCTAAAGAAGATTTGTTTGTTTCTTTCAAAACCCAAAAACACTGTTGGCATCTGATGTATTTTTTGTTAATTGTATGTCCAGGACATTTTCTTCAATTGAAACTTACATGAACATTTAACTTGAAAGCACTAAATGTTATGTCCAGTACTCTATCTTAAATTTTATCTCAAACGTCCAGCAGAAACCTTAAGCCCACATCAACTATGAAGACTGCTTTAGGAGACTTAGGAACAGTAATAAAATGAACAGCCTATTGGCTTTGGGAAGGGAAAATAGCATTTGCAGGCTATAAGATGCCCACAAACTCTATCAGAGCTAAAGAAGTGACTACTGGTCAATGGAGATTTCCACTTAAACCTTGTGGGATTTGAACCTGGGTCTCCCATATGGGAGAATCAGTGCTCTAACCACTAGACTACAAGGATGAGTTGAAGCTGGGCCGGCAAAACCTGGTCCTGTCTATTGCTGCCTATGCTCAGACTGTTGGCTGGCTGGTACCGTCAGAGTCAATCCCACAAATACATGAAAACTATCAGATCTAAAGATTTGTTTGCTTCTTTCAAAACCCAAAGACACTGTTGGCAACTGATGTATTTTTTGCTAATTGTATGTCCAGGACACTTTCTTAAATGGAAACTTACATGAATACATTTAGCTTGAAAGCACTAAATGTTATGTCCAGTACTCTATCTTAAATTTGATCTCAAATGCCCAGCAGAAACCTTAAGCCCACATCAACTATGAAGACTGCTTTAGGAGACTTAGGAACAGTAATAAAATGAACAGCCTACTGGCTTTGGGAAGGGAAAACTGAATTTGCAGGCTATAAGATGCCCACAAACTCGATCAGAGCTAAATAGGAGATTTCCACTTAAACCTTGTGGGATTTGAACCTGGGTCTCCTGTGTGGGAGAATCAGTGCTCGAACCACTAGACTACAGAGGATGAGTTGAAGCTGGGCCAGTAAAATCTGGTCCTGTGTATTGCTGCCTATGCTCAGACTGTTGGCTGGCTGGTACAGTCAGAGTCAATCCCACAAATACATGAAACTATCAGATCTAAAGACGATTTGTTTGTTTCTTTCAAAACCCAAAGACACTGTTGGCATCTGCTGTATTTTTTGCTAATTGTATGTCCAGGACTCTTTCTTAAATGGAAACTTACATGAATACATTTAGCTTGAAAGCACTAAATGTTATGTCCAGTACTCTATCTTAAATTTGATCTCAAATGTCCAGCAGAAACCTTAAGCCCACATCAACTATGAAGACTGCTTTAGGAGACTTAGGAACAGTAGTAAAATGAACAACCTACTGGCTTTGGGAAGGGAAAATAGAATTTGCAGGCTCTAAGATGCCCACAATCTCTATCAGAGCTAAAGAAGTGACTACTGGTCAATGGAGATTTCCACTTAAACCTTGTGGGATTTGAACCTGGGTCTCCCATATGGGAGAATCAGTGCTCTAACCACTAGACTACAAGGATGAGTTGAAGCTGGGCCAGCAAAACCTGGTCCTGTGTATTGCTGCCTATGCTCAGACTGTTGGCTGGCTGGTACAGTCAGAGTCAATCCCACAAATACATGAAACTATCAGATCTAAAGAAGATTTGTTTGTTTCTTTCAAAACCCAAAAACACTGTTGGCATCTGATGTATTTTTTGTTAATTGTATGTCCAGGACATTTTCTTCAATTGAAACTTACATGAACATTTAACTTGAAAGCACTAAATGTCATGTCCAGTACTCTATCTTAAATTTTATCTCAAACGTCCAGCAGAAACCTTAAGCCCACATCAACTATGAAGACTGCTTTAGGAGACTTAGGAACAGAAGGAAAATAGAATTTGCAGGCTCTAAGATACCCACAAAGTCTATCAGAGCTAAAGAAGAGACTACTGGTCAATGGAGATTTCCACTTAAACCTTGTGGGATTTGAACCTGGGTCTCCCATATGGGAGAATCAGTGCTCTAACCACTAGACTACAAGGATGAGTTAAAGCTGGGCCAGCAAAACCTGGTCCTGTGTATTGCTGCCTATGCTCAGACTGTTGGCTGGCTGGTACAGTCAGAGTCATTCCCACAAATACATGAAACTATCAGATCTAAAGAAGATTTGTTTGCTTCTTTCAAATCCCAAAGACACTGGTGGCATCTGCTGTATTTTTTGCTAATTTTATGTCCAGGACTCTTTCTTAAATGGAAACTTACATGAATACATTTAGCTTGAAAGCATTAATGTTATGTCCAGTACTCTATCTTTAATTTGATCTCAAATGTCCAGCAGAAACCTTAAGCCCACATCAACTATGAAGACTGCTTTAGGGTACTTAGGAACAGTAATAAAATGAACAGCCTATTGGCTTTGGGAAGGGAAAATAGAATTTGCAGGCTATAAGATGCCCTCAAACTCTATCAGAGCTAAAGAAGTGACTACTGGTCAATGGAGATTTCCACTTAAACCTTGTGGGATTTGAACCTGGGTCTCCCATATGGGAGAATCAGTGCTCTAACCACTAGACTACAAGGATGAGTTGAAGCTGGGCCAGCAAAACCTGGTCCTGTGTATTGCTGCCTATGCTCAGACTGTTGGCTGGCTGGTACAGTCAGAGTCATTCCCACAAATACATGAAACTATCAGATCTAAAGAAGATTTGTTTGCTTCTTTCAAATCCCAAAGACACTGTTGGCATCTGCTGTATTTTTTGCTAATTTTATGTCCAGGACTCTTTCTTAAATGGAAACTTACATGAATACATTTAGCTTGAAAGCATTAATGTTATGTCCAGTACTCTATCTTTAATTTGATCTCAAATGTCCAGCAGAAACCTTAAGCCCACATCAACTATGAAGACTGCTTTAGGGTACTTAGGAACAGTAATAAAATGAACAGCCTATTGGCTTTGGGAAGGGAAAATAGAATTTGCAGGCTATAAGATGCCCACAAACTCTATCAGAGCTAAAGAAGGGACTACTGGTCAATGGAGATTTCCACTTAAACCTTGTGGGATTTGAACCTGGGTCTCCCATATGGGAGAATCAGTGCTCTAACCACTAGACTACAAGGATGAGTTGAAGCTGGGCCAGCAAAACCTGGTCCTGTGTATTGCTGCCTATGCTCAGACTGTTGGCTGGCTGGTACAGTCAGAGTCAATCCCACAAATACATGAAAACTATCAGATCTAAAGAAGACTTGTTTGCTTCTTTCAAAAGCCAAAGACACTGTTGGCATCTGCTGTATTTTTTGCTAATTGTATGTCCAGGACTCTTTCTTAAATTGAAACTTACATGAATACATTTTGCTTGAAAACACTACATGTTATGTCCAGTACTCTATCTTTCATTTGATCTCAAATGTCCAGCAGAAACCTTAAGCCCACATCAACTATGAAGACTGCTTTAGGAGACTTAGGAACAGTAATAAAATGAACAGCCTATTGGCTTTGGGAAGGGAAAATAGAATTTGCAGGCTATAAGATGCCCACAAACTCTATCAGAGCTAAAGAAGTGACTACTGGTCAAAGGAGATTTCCACTTAAACCTTGTGGGATTTGAACCTGGGTCTCCCATATGGGAGAATCAGTGCTCTAACCACTAGACTACAAGGATGAGTTGAAGCTGGGCCAGCAAAACCTGGTCCTGTGTATTGCTGCCTATGCTCAGACTGTTGGCTGGCTGGTACAGTCAGAGTCAATCCCACAAATACATGAAACTATCAGATCTAAAGAAGATTTGTTTGTTTCTTTCAAAACCCAAAAACACTGTTGGCATCTGATGTATTTTTTGTTAATTGTATGTCCAGGACATTTTCTTCAATTGAAACTTACATGAACATTTAACTTGAAAGCACTAAATGTTATGTCCAGTACTCTATCTTAAATTTTATCTCAAACGTCCAGCAGAAACCTTAAGCCCACATCAACTATGAAGACTGCTTTAGGAGACTTAGGAACAGTAATAAAATGAACAGCCTATTGGCTTTGGGAAGGGAAAATAGCATTTGCAGGCTATAAGATGCCCACAAACTCTATCAGAGCTAAAGAAGTGACTACTGGTCAATGGAGATTTCCACTTAAACCTTGTGGGATTTGAACCTGGGTCTCCCATATGGGAGAATCAGTGCTCTAACCACTAGACTACAAGGATGAGTTGAAGCTGGGCCGGCAAAACCTGGTCCTGTCTATTGCTGCCTATGCTCAGACTGTTGGCTGGCTGGTACCGTCAGAGTCAATCCCACAAATACATGAAAACTATCAGATCTAAAGATTTGTTTGCTTCTTTCAAAACCCAAAGACACTGTTGGCAACTGATGTATTTTTTGCTAATTGTATGTCCAGGACACTTTCTTAAATGGAAACTTACATGAATACATTTAGCTTGAAAGCACTAAATGTTATGTCCAGTACTCTATCTTAAATTTGATCTCAAATGCCCAGCAGAAACCTTAAGCCCACATCAACTATGAAGACTGCTTTAGGAGACTTAGGAACAGTAATAAAATGAACAGCCTACTGGCTTTGGGAAGGGAAAACTGAATTTGCAGGCTATAAGATGCCCACAAACTCGATCAGAGCTAAATAGGAGATTTCCACTTAAACCTTGTGGGATTTGAACCTGGGTCTCCTGTGTGGGAGAATCAGTGCTCGAACCACTAGACTACAGAGGATGAGTTGAAGCTGGGCCAGTAAAATCTGGTCCTGTGTATTGCTGCCTATGCTCAGACTGTTGGCTGGCTGGTACAGTCAGAGTCAATCCCACAAATACATGAAACTATCAGATCTAAAGACGATTTGTTTGTTTCTTTCAAAACCCAAAGACACTGTTGGCATCTGCTGTATTTTTTGCTAATTGTATGTCCAGGACTCTTTCTTAAATGGAAACTTACATGAATACATTTAGCTTGAAAGCACTAAATGTTATGTCCAGTACTCTATCTTAAATTTGATCTCAAATGTCCAGCAGAAACCTTAAGCCCACATCAACTATGAAGACTGCTTTAGGAGACTTAGGAACAGTAGTAAAATGAACAACCTACTGGCTTTGGGAAGGGAAAATAGAATTTGCAGGCTCTAAGATGCCCACAATCTCTATCAGAGCTAAAGAAGTGACTACTGGTCAATGGAGATTTCCACTTAAACCTTGTGGGATTTGAACCTGGGTCTCCCATATGGGAGAATCAGTGCTCTAACCACTAGACTACAAGGATGAGTTGAAGCTGGGCCAGCAAAACCTGGTCCTGTGTATTGCTGCCTATGCTCAGACTGTTGGCTGGCTGGTACAGTCAGAGTCAATCCCACAAATACATGAAACTATCAGATCTAAAGAAGATTTGTTTGTTTCTTTCAAAACCCAAAAACACTGTTGGCATCTGATGTATTTTTTGTTAATTGTATGTCCAGGACATTTTCTTCAATTGAAACTTACATGAACATTTAACTTGAAAGCACTAAATGTCATGTCCAGTACTCTATCTTAAATTTTATCTCAAACGTCCAGCAGAAACCTTAAGCCCACATCAACTATGAAGACTGCTTTAGGAGACTTAGGAACAGAAGGAAAATAGAATTTGCAGGCTCTAAGATACCCACAAAGTCTATCAGAGCTAAAGAAGAGACTACTGGTCAATGGAGATTTCCACTTAAACCTTGTGGGATTTGAACCTGGGTCTCCCATATGGGAGAATCAGTGCTCTAACCACTAGACTACAAGGATGAGTTAAAGCTGGGCCAGCAAAACCTGGTCCTGTGTATTGCTGCCTATGCTCAGACTGTTGGCTGGCTGGTACAGTCAGAGTCATTCCCACAAATACATGAAACTATCAGATCTAAAGAAGATTTGTTTGCTTCTTTCAAATCCCAAAGACACTGGTGGCATCTGCTGTATTTTTTGCTAATTTTATGTCCAGGACTCTTTCTTAAATGGAAACTTACATGAATACATTTAGCTTGAAAGCATTAATGTTATGTCCAGTACTCTATCTTTAATTTGATCTCAAATGTCCAGCAGAAACCTTAAGCCCACATCAACTATGAAGACTGCTTTAGGGTACTTAGGAACAGTAATAAAATGAACAGCCTATTGGCTTTGGGAAGGGAAAATAGAATTTGCAGGCTATAAGATGCCCTCAAACTCTATCAGAGCTAAAGAAGTGACTACTGGTCAATGGAGATTTCCACTTAAACCTTGTGGGATTTGAACCTGGGTCTCCCATATGGGAGAATCAGTGCTCTAACCACTAGACTACAAGGATGAGTTGAAGCTGGGCCAGCAAAACCTGGTCCTGTGTATTGCTGCCTATGCTCAGACTGTTGGCTGGCTGGTACAGTCAGAGTCATTCCCACAAATACATGAAACTATCAGATCTAAAGAAGATTTGTTTGCTTCTTTCAAATCCCAAAGACACTGTTGGCATCTGCTGTATTTTTTGCTAATTTTATGTCCAGGACTCTTTCTTAAATGGAAACTTACATGAATACATTTAGCTTGAAAGCATTAATGTTATGTCCAGTACTCTATCTTTAATTTGATCTCAAATGTCCAGCAGAAACCTTAAGCCCACATCAACTATGAAGACTGCTTTAGGGTACTTAGGAACAGTAATAAAATGAACAGCCTATTGGCTTTGGGAAGGGAAAATAGAATTTGCAGGCTATAAGATGCCCTCAAACTCTATCAGAGCTAAAGAAGTGACTACTGGTCAATGGAGATTTCCACTTAAACCTTGTGGGATTTGAACCTGGGTCTCCCATATGGGAGAATCAGTGCTCTAACCACTAGACTACAAGGATGAGTTGAAGCTGGGCCAGCAAAACCTGGTCCTGTGTATTGCTGCCTATGCTCAGACTGTTGGCTGGCTGGTACAGTCAGAGTCATTCCCACAAATACATGAAACTATCAGATCTAAAGAAGATTTGTTTGCTTCTTTCAAATCCCAAAGACACTGTTGGCATCTGCTGTATTTTTTGCTAATTTTATGTCCAGGACTCTTTCTTAAATGGAAACTTACATGAATACATTTAGCTTGAAAGCATTAATGTTATGTCCAGTACTCTATCTTTAATTTGATCTCAAATGTCCAGCAGAAACCTTAAGCCCACATCAACTATGAAGACTGCTTTAGGGTACTTAGGAACAGTAATAAAATGAACAGCCTATTGGCTTTGGGAAGGGAAAATAGAATTTGCAGGCTATAAGATGCCCACAAACTCTATCAGAGCTAAAGAAGGGACTACTGGTCAATGGAGATTTCCACTTAAACCTTGTGGGATTTGAACCTGGGTCTCCCATATGGGAGAATCAGTGCTCTAACCACTAGACTACAAGGATGAGTTGAAGCTGGGCCAGCAAAACCTGGTCCTGTGTATTGCTGCCTATGCTCAGACTGTTGGCTGGCTGGTACAGTCAGAGTCAATCCCACAAATACATGAAAACTATCAGATCTAAAGAAGACTTGTTTGCTTCTTTCAAAACCCAAAGACACTGTTGGCATCTGCTGTATTTTTTGCTAATTGTATGTCCAGGACTCTTTCTTAAATTGAAACTTACATGAATACATTTTGCTTGAAAACACTACATGTTATGTCCAGTACTCTATCTTTCATTTGATCTCAAATGTCCAGCAGAAACCTTAAGCCCACATCAACTATGAAGACTGCTTTAGGAGACTTAGGAACAGTAATAAAATGAACAGCCTATTGGCTTTGGGAAGGGAAAATAGAATTTGCAGGCTATAAGATGCCCACAAACTCTATCAGAGCTAAAGAAGTGACTACTGGTCAAAGGAGATTTCCACTTAAACCTTGTGGGATTTGAACCTGGGTCTCCTGTATGGGAGAATCAGTGCTCGAACCACTAGACTACAGAGGATGAGTTGAAGCTGGGCCAGTAAAATCTGGTCCTGTGTATTGCTGCCTATGCTCAGACTGTTGGCTGGCTGGTACAGTCAGAGTCAATCCCACAAATACATGAAAACTATCAGATCTAAAGATTTGTTTGCTTCTTTCAAAACCCAAAGACACTGTTGGCAACTGCTATATTTTTTGCTAATTGTATGTCCAGGACTCTTTCTTAAATGGAAACTTAAATGAATACATTTAGCTTGAAAGCACTAAATGTTATGTCCAGTACTCTATCTTTAATTTGATCTCAAATGTCCAGCAGAAACCTTAAGCCCACATCAACTATGAAGACTGCTTTAGGAGACTTAGGAACAGTAATAAAATGAACAGCCTATTGGCTTTGGGAAGGGAAAATAGAATTTGCAGGCTATAAGATGCCCACAAACTCTATCAGAGCTAAAGAAGTGACTACTGCTCAAAGGAGATTTCCACTTAAACCTTGTGGGATTTGAACCTGGGTCTCCTGTATGGGAGAATCAGTGCTCGAACCACTAGACTACAGAGGATGAGTTGAAGCTGGGCCAGTAAAATCTGGTCCTGTGTATTGCTGCCTATGCTCAGACTGTTGGCTGGCTGGTACAGTCAGAGTCAATCCCACAAATACATGAAACTATCAGATCTAAAGACGATTTGTTTGTTTCTTTCAAAACCCAAAGACACTGTTGGCATCTGCTGTATTTTTTGCTAATTGTATGTCCAGGACTCTTTCTTAAATGGAAACTTACATGAATACATTTAGCTTGAAAGCACTAAATGTTATGTCCAGTACTCTATCTTAAATTTGATCTCAAATGTCCAGCAGAAACCTTAAGCCCACATCAACTATTAAGACTGCTTTAGGAGACTTAGGAACAGTAGTAAAATGAACAACCTACTGGCTTTGGGAAGGGAAAATAGAATTTGCAGGCTCTAAGATGCCCACAATCTCTATCAGAGCTAAAGAAGTGACTACTGGTCAATGGAGATTTCCACTTAAACCTTGTGGGATTTGAACCTGGGTCTCCCATATGGGAGAATCAGTGCTCTAACCACTAGACTACAAGGATGAGTTGAAGCTGGGCCAGCAAAACCTGGTCCTGTGTATTGCTGCCTATGCTCAGACTGTTGGCTGGCTGGTACAGTCAGAGTCAATCCCACAAATACATGAAACTATCAGATCTAAAGAAGATTTGTTTGTTTCTTTCAAAACCCAAAAACACTGTTGGCATCTGATGTATTTTTTGTTAATTGTATGTCCAGGACATTTTCTTCAATTGAAACTTACATGAACATTTAACTTGAAAGCACTAAATGTCATGTCCAGTACTCTATCTTAAATTTTATCTCAAACGTCCAGCAGAAACCTTAAGCCCACATCAACTATGAAGACTGCTTTAGGAGACTTAGGAACAGAAGGAAAATAGAATTTGCAGGCTCTAAGATGCCCACAAAGTCTATCAGAGCTAAAGAAGAGACTACTGGTCAATGGAGATTTCCACTTAAACCTTGTGGGATTTGAACCTGGGTCTCCCATATGGGAGAATCAGTGCTCTACCCACTAGACTACAAGGATGAGTTGAAGCTGGGCCAGCAAAACCTGGTCCTGTGTATTGCTGCCTATGCTCAGACTGTTGGCTGGCTGGTACAGTCAGAGTCATTCCCACAAATACATGAAACTATCAGATCTAAAGAAGATTTGTTTGCTTCTTTCAAATCCCAAAGACACTGTTGGCATCTGCTGTATTTTTTGCTAATTTTATGTCCAGGACTCTTTCTTAAATGGAAACTTACATGAATACATTTAGCTTGAAAGCATTAATGTTATGTCCAGTACTCTATCTTTAATTTGATCTCAAATGTCCAGCAGAAACCTTAAGCCCACATCAACTATGAAGACTGCTTTAGGGTACTTAGGAACAGTAATAAAATGAACAGCCTATTGGCTTTGGGAAGGGAAAATAGAATTTGCAGGCTATAAGATGCCCACAAACTCTATCAGAGCTAAAGAAGTGACTACTGGTCAATGGAGATTTCCACTTAAAACCTTGTGGGATTTGAACCTGGGTCTCCCATATGGGAGAATCAGTGCTCTAACCACTAGACTACAAGGATGAGTTGAAGCTGGGTCAGCAAAACCTGGTCCTGTGTATTGCTGCCTATGCTCAGACTGTTGGCTGGCTGGTACAGTCAGAGTCATTCCCACAAATACATGAAACTATCAGATCTAAAGAAGATTTGTTTGCTTCTTTCAAATCCCAAAGACACTGTTGGCATCTGCTGTATTTTTTGCTAATTGTATGTCCAGGACTCTTTCTTAAATTGAAACTTACATGAATACATTTTGCTTGAAAACACTACATGTTATGTCCAGTACTTTATCTTTAATTTGATCTCAAATGTCCAGCAGAAACCTTAAGCCCACATCAACTATGAAGACTGCTTTAGGAGACTTAGGAACAGTAATAAAATGAACAGCCTATTGGCTTTGGGAAGGGAAAATAGAATTTGCAGGCTATAAGATGCCCACAAACTCTATCAGAGCTAAAGAAGTGGTTACTGGTCAAAGGAGATTTCCACTTAAACCTTGTGGGATTTGAACCTGGGTCTCCTGTATGGGAGAATCAGTACTCGAACCACTAGACTACAGAGGATGAGTTGAAGCTGGGCCAGTAAAATCTGGTCCTGTGTATTGCTGCCTATGCTCAGACTGTTGGCTGGCTGGCACAGTCAGAGTCAATCCCACAAATACATGAAACTATCAGATCTAAAGAAGATTTGTTTGTTTCTTTCAAAACCCAAAAACACTGTTGGCATCTGATGTATTTTTTGTTAATTGTATGTCCAGGACATTTTCTTCAATTGAAACTTACATGAACATTTAACTTGAAAGCACTAAATGTTATGTCCAGTACTCTATCTTAAATTTTATCTCAAACGTCCAGCAGAAACCTTAAGCCCACATCAACTATAAAGACTGCTTTAGGAGACTTAGGAACAGTAATAAAATGAACAGCCTATTGGCTTTGGGAAGGGAAAATAGCATTTGCAGGCTATAAGATGCCCACAAACTCTATCAGAGCTAAAGAAGTGACTACTGGTCAATGGAGATTTCCACTTAAACCTTGTGGGATTTGAACCTGGATCTCCCATATGGGAGAATCAGTGCTCTAACCACTAGACTACAAGGATGAGTTGAAGCTGGGCCAGCAAAACCTGGTCCTGTGTATTGCTGCCTATGCTCAGACTGTTGGCTGGCTGGTACCGTCAGAGTCAATCCCACAAATACATGAAAACTATCAGATCTAAAGATTTGTTTGCTTCTTTCAAAACCCAAAGACACTGTTGGCATCTGCTGTATTTTTTGCTAATTGTATGTCCAGGACTCTTTCTTAAATGGAAACTTACATGAATACATTTAGCTTGAAAGCACTAAATGTTATGTCCAGTACTCTATCTTAAATTTGATCTCAAATGCCCAGCAGAAACCTTAAGCCCACATCAACTATGAAGACTGCTTTAGGAGACTTATACGGTGGCCGTCAGGGGTCACTGCCTTGCAATGAAAGAAAACACATGCAAATAGAAAAAACACCAGCAAATCAAGAAAACATCTTCATCAGTTTGACAACACATGCGATGCAGATATCGCAACACATCCAAATACAGAAACGCGTTGCAAATATCACAACACGACCAAAAACAGAAACGCGTTCCAAATCTCACAACACAACGGAAGTGTTTCAGGGGGGTCACAAAAAGTGATGCACCGGTCTGAGAAGTGTTTTCGGTTTACATTCAATTCGTCCGTGGAGCTTTTGTGAGTTTACATCGATCAAATGTAAGTTTTTCTTGTTTATTTTAATATCCTAATTGCATATTTTTTTAGCCTTTCTATTATTATTAGCCTATAGACTCAAATAACTTGACGAAATACATAATAAACTGTGAAACGTTGTGTTAGCTGGCTTAGTTACACAAATGTCACTAGATAGTGTTCTAAGAGGACAATAAATACCACATTCTTCATTAAAACAAGTAAAAATAACGTGTGTGTGTGTGTGTGTGTGTACACGTGTGTTTCTATGGGAGGTTTTTGTGCTAATAATAGCTTATTGAATGTCTAACCAAACGTCTTGTGTGTGTGTGTGTGTTTTATTTTCAGGCAGCAAACATACTGTTTATAACTATATATAATAGTGTTAATTCAAGTTGTTTTTCATATTTTATTTACACATTTATCAGTTTTATATCATCTCTTTTATTAACGTCTGAAACTTGTTTAATTTATATTGTGTGCTATGTGATTTTACGAATAGTTAACATAATTATTCTGTATTTTGTCTTTTTATTCTTCTAGGAAAGCTAAAGGACCTGCTATTACATTGAGAGCATCCTGAGCAGATGCAGTGTGATATGGTAGCATGATAGAAATTAACTGCAAGAGCCTGTAGAGAGGGATAAAGTCTACTGAGAGGAACACCACTGCCTTCCTTTTCACATTTGACAAACTAACGCACCAAAATTAACCAGAGTTTTGTTAGGTAGCTTTAAATTTGAGCTTGGGGCTTGTGTCAGACTGGTCTATCATTGTATCTATTCCAGAGCAAGATTTCTACTGCAAACTAAATAAAAATTAAATTGCATTAAAAAAAACATTTGTTTACTAGCTTAAAACAACATAACATATAACAAATAACACGTTTTCTAATTGTAACACAATTTTAAGTTAAAGTTAAGCATCAGGGCCATAATTTGTATTTTTCATTAGTAACAGCTTATGTTTTGTAGCTCAACTTCTGACAGTTTTAGATGCTGGTAGGTGATAATCTGGTCATACAGATTTACAATGTTAATGTTAATCTGAGAATGGTGATTATTTGTAATTATTTCTCTTGATTCTTTGTAGACCACTGCATTGTATTTCATATCATATCAGCTGCATATGAAGATGCATAAATTGGATTGACATTAAACATCTTGTTCAAAGATTCCTCTCCTGATTTTCTTACTGGAATCTGCTCCATATTTAGCCACCTCAACCAGCTAAACCTTAAATGTAGTGAAGCTAACTACAACCAGAACATCAATCTTATCGCTTTGACATGTACTGTATGACTTTTATTTGAATGAATAATACTATAACATCTTACAATGTTGATACTTCTTTTTAGTTCCTGCTTAGAACTTCTCGTAAAGGACAATGCTGTTAAAAAACTTGCAGTAAAGCTGATTGATTGCCTATTTGTTTACTACAAATACCATGGCTATATGCAAATACAGTAACAAAACTGTTTCTTTTCTATCATCCTTGGTAGGTTATTTTCTATTTTTATCAAATTACTTACATTTTAAGATTATAAATCTTGCTGTTTCCTTTTCTTCCCTAAAATGAAAGAGTGTTTTTAAAGGAATCAAAGAAATTATTTTAAATATTCTCTCTTAAATATGCAAATGAAAAATGCATTTGAAGTTTAAAGCCTTTATTTTCATATGTATAGATATCTGTACAATGACATTCTTCCTTTTTATTGCCACATTACATTAAACTGTGGTTGTCATTAAAATAATAAACTAGAAAGAAACCTGTTATACAATATAATGTTGTCTGTGCAGTGTAAGTGTGACATGCTTGCCAAGTATGCAGCGCATACTCAAAAATGTGACCTCTGCATTTAACCCATCCCAGTAAATGGTGAACACACATGGAGCAGTGGGCAGCTATTCCTTCAGTGCCCGGGGAGCAATTGGGTTTAATGTGCCTTGTTCAAGGACATCACAGTCGCAACCTGCCGGCAGAGACAGAAACTGGAACTGGCAACTTTCGGGTTACAAGTCCAACCCTCTAACCACTACGCTATGACTATGTGTATCAAAACCTGCAGTATTAAACTAATGTTTGTGTAGAGATTAAAATAATGACAGTGATATTGGGGTCAATTAATGTTTTTGACATATTGAACACTGAGGGCTGCTGGATAAAACGGTTCCTCAATCTTTACGTCCTGTAGCTTACACTTCTGTATGTATTGCCAGAGGATGTAGGTGGAAACAGTTTGGTATAAGTGGGCATTTTAACAATGGAACCGGCTCCTTTCTGTACTGTGTTCCTCTCAGTAGACTTTATCCCTCTCTACAGGCTCTTGCAGTTCATTTAAATCATGCTACCATATCACACTATGCATCTGGTCAGGATTCCCTCAATGTTAAAACAGGTCCTCTAGCTTTCCTAGAAGAATAAAAAGACAAAATACAGAATAATTATGTTAACTATTCGTAAAATCACATAGCACACAATATAAAATAAACAAGTTTGAGACATAATAAAAGAGATGATATAAAACTGATAAATGTGTAAATAAAATATGAAAAACAACTTGAATTAACACTATTATATATAGTTATAAACAGTATGTTTGCTGCCTGAAAATAAAACACACACACACAAGACGTTTGGTTAGACGTTCAATAAGCTATTATTAGCACAAAAACCTCCCATAGAAACACACGTGTACACACACACACACACACACGTTATTTTTACTTGTTTTAATGAAGAATGTGGTATTTATTGTCCTCCTAGAACACTATCTAGTGACATTTGTGTAACTAAGCCAGCTAACACAACGTTTCACAGTTTATTATGTATTTCGTCAAGTTATTTGAGTCTATAGGCTAATAATAATAGAAAGGCTAAAAAAATATGCAATTAGGATATTAAAATAAACAAGAAAAACTTACATTTGATCGATGTAAACTCACAAAAGCTCCACGGACGAATTGAATGTAAACCGAAAACACTTCTCAGACCGGTGCATCACTTTTTGTGACCCCCCTGAAACACTTCCGTTGTGTTGTGAGATTTGGAACGCGTTTCTGTTTTTGGTCGTGTTGTGATATTTGCAATGCGTTTCTGTATTTGGATGTGTTGCGATATCTGCAGCGCATGTGTTGTCAAACTGATGAAGATGTTTTCTTGATTTGCTGGTGTTTTTTCTATTTGCATGTGTTTTCTTTCATTGCAAGGCAGTGACCCCTGACGGCCACCGTAGGACTTAGGAACAGTAATAAAATGAACAGCCTACTGGCTTTGGGAAGGGAAAACTGAATTTGCAGGCTATAAGATGCCCACAAACTCTATCAGAGCTAAATAGGAGATTTCCACTTAAACCTTGTGGGATTTGAACCTGGGTCTCCCATATGGGAGAATCAGTGCTCTAACCACTAGACTACAAGGATGAGTTGAAGCTGGGCCAGCAAAACCTGGTCCTGTGTATTGCTGCCTATGCTCAGACTGTTGGCTGGCTGGTACCGTCAGAGTCAATCCCACAAATACATGAAAACTATCAGATCTAAAGATTTGTTTGCTTCTTTCAAAACTACAGCAGACACTGTTGGCATCTGCTGTATTTTTTGCTAATTGTATGTCCAGGACTCTTTCTTAAATGGAAACTTACATGAATACATTTAGCTTGAAAGCACTAAATGTTATGTCCAGTACTCTATCTTAAATTTGATCTCAAATGTCCAGCAGAAACCTTAAGCCCACATCAACTATGAAGACTGCTTTAGGAGACTTAGGAACAGTAATAAAATGAACAGCCTACTGGCTTTTGGGAAGGGAAAACTGAATTTGCAGGCTATAAGATGCCCACAAACTCTATCAGAGCTAAATAGGCGATTTCCACTTAAACCTTGTGGGATTTGAACCTGGGTCTCCTGTATGGGAGAAGCAGTGCTCGAACCACTAGACTACAGAGGATGAGTTGAAGCTGGGCCAGTAAAATCTGGTCCTGTGTATTGCTGCCTATGCTCAGACTGTTGGCTGGCTGGTACAGTCAGAGTCAATCCCACAAATACATGAAACTATCAGATCTAAAGAAGATTTGTTTGTTTCTTTCAAAACCCAAAAACACTGTTGGCATCTGATGTATTTTTTGTTAATTGTATGTCCAGGACATTTTCTTCAATTGAAACTTACATGAACATTTAACTTGAAAGCACTAAATGTTATGTCCAGTACTCTATCTTAAATTTTATCTCAAACGTCCAGCAGAAACCTTAAGCCCACATCAACTATGAAGACTGCTTTAGGAGACTTAGGAACAGTAATAAAATGAACAGCCTATTGGCTTTGGGCAGGGAAAATAGCATTTGCAGGCTATAAGATGCCCACAAACTCTATCAGAGCTAAAGAAGTGACTACTGGTCAATGGAGATTTCCACTTAAACCTTGTGGGATTTGAACCTGGGTCTCCCATATGGGAGAATCAGTGCGCTAACCACTAGACTACAAGGATGAGTTGAAGCTGGGCCAGCAAAACCTGGTCCTGTGTATTGCTGCCTATGCTCAGACTGTTGGCTGGCTGGTACCGTCAGAGTCAATCCCACAAATACATGAAAACTATCAGATCTAAAGATTTGTTTGCTTCTTTCAAAACCCAAAGACACTGTTGGCATCTGCTGTATTTTTTGCTAATTGTATGTCCTGGGGCCTCATTTATAAACGTTGCGTACGCACAAAAGAAGGCGTACGCCACTCTCTACGCAATAGTTGTTATTTATAAAAAGCAAACTTGACGGGAAAATGTGCGGTCCGTCACGCAAGCTCGGACCCAGGCGTACGCACAAAAACGGGTGAAATGAGAAATGGCGACACCGACGGCAGATGGAAGGAACACGTGAAAGTGAAAGTAAAAATGACAACACTACCTCTAATAAATAACATGAAGAATTCTGTTGTGTCAAAGTCTGTTGCCACTATGTTCCCCCTATTTTTCCCTTCAGTGTGGTGTTTTTGTGGCGTTTTTATCACGTTATAGGTTTTATTATTTATATATTTAAAGTTTTAATGGCTACTGAGATGTATATGTGTGCATTTCTGTAATGTATCTGTATTGTTCTTAATGGTAAGTCAATTATTTTTACAGTATGAATCATATTATATGTATAATATTTATTTAACTATGTATGCAAACATTACATTTTTAAAACGACCATTAAAGTAAAAAAAAAAAAAAAGACAGGCTATATTTTAAAAGAAATACCCTAATAGAAAACTGTCAAATGTATGAAATATTTAATAAATTGTATTATAAAATACATGATATTATGCCTTTTTAGTATAACCAAATCAAATCTTTAATCTATCTAAATGTAACGTGGTGAGGGCGCTATGAGGGCACTGCGCTGGAGGGAAACATGGGGGGAACTGAGTTCGACACAACACTTCACAAAGCAAGTCTTACAATTAACAGCCTACACGAACACCCGTTTGATCGATCAGTAGTGAAAGAAAAAAATAAAGAAATCGAAAATTACAACAGAAATTCAAATGAACACATATTTGCTAAAAGAAAAGTGAAATATGTTCTGCAATAATATTGGCATGTTGTGCAATTCATCCTCAAAAAGAATATAGTTAACAGAACGAAATAATGTACAAAACTGATATTCTTGTCAATGTGTCCGTCTGGCGGAGCATATATAGATGCAATTACATAGACAGATAGATAGATAATTAAGGAGATATATAGTTAAATAGATAGATAAATAAATAGATGTATTAATTGTCCACTGGGGAAAGTTGTTTTCATAGTAAACCATATCTTCATAATCTACGGAATTATGGTATTCATGCATATGCCTTTAGTGTGTTTTATTTTTGATAAAACAATGTATGGCGTATGTCTCAACCATTCAGAAAGCAACAAGAAATTACATTTGCGCTGAACAATGTCCCATTTCCACGTCGATTATTACCGACATCTGTAGCTTGTCAGATGCAATTAAATGGATGGAAATAAAATGCCCCATCACAATGCGTAATGACGCACAATGGCTGACCTTGCGCTCTTAGAAGATGTGGCAAATGGAAGGATTCGGAGTGACCGCATCTTTAGACAGCAAGAAGACTTGCTGGCAAACGAGGACGAGTGGCTTATGAGCCGGTTCCGACTTCCTCGAGCCGTCCTGTTGGACCTCTGCGGGCTTTTGGGCCCGCCGTTACAGAGGAGCACTCGGAGGAACCACGCCGTGCCAGTCCCACTTCAAGTCCTAACAACACTAGGATTTCTGGCGACTGGCACTTTTCAGAGGGAATTGGCTGACAGGTCAGGAATATCTCAGCCGACCCTTAGCCGGGTAATGCCAGACGTATTAAAAGGCATAATAGCTTTGTGCCATGATTCCATAAAGTTTCCATACACGGCGGGTGAACAGGCAAACAAGAAAGCTGAATTTGCAGCTATGTATGGTTTCCCAAATGTCCTCGGTGCTATTGACTGCACTCATGTTGCCATAAGGGCACCGAACGTTAATGAAAATGCTTTCATTAATCGAAAGCATTTTCATTCAATCAATGTCCAAATTATTTGTGATGCACACATGTTGCTCACTAATGTAGTAGCTCGGTGGCCCGGGTCAACCCATGACTCATTTATTTTAAGACACAGCAGTGTTGGACGCAGACTCGAGGCTGGTGCTATATGTGATGGCTGGCTTCTAGGTACGTTTGATTATAGACATTCACATTTTAATGTACTTTAATGTCTTAACCCTTTCACTATCCTTGCAGGGGACAGTGGATATCCTCTCAAACAGTGGCTGCTTACGCCTTTCCTCAACCCACATAGTGCAGAGGAAAGGCACTACAACATGTGCCACAGCCGAGCTCGCGCTGTAGTGGAGCGCACCATCGGCCTGTTGAAGGGCAGATGGCGCTGCCTCGACTGCACTGGAGGGAGGTTATTGTACACGCCTGAAAAGGTGTGCCAAATCGTGATGGCATGTGCTGTGCTACACAATGTGGCACAGCTTAAAAACGTGCCTCTACCTCCTGGCGCCGATTGCTGTGTTGGCCGCGACCCTGAACCCCATCCCCAGGCATTTGAGCCAAATGCTGCTGCTGTGCGCCAGCGTTTGGAAGTGATGCGTCGCTTGTAAAGAACAACAAAAGGTGTGGAAAATATTATTTATTCAAGAATTCCCTCATCGTGCAGTTTATTTCAGTCAGCGCAGTCTTGATTTCGCCCAACTCCTTGGCCACCTCTCTGATTGAACCAATGACTTCCCTCTGCATTTCAAGGACTGCATCGGTGAGGACACGTCCACTGCTGGAGGGTTGAGAGCCGCGTGCCGTGGAGACGCTGGGTCCAGACGGCTGCTCAGCTGCAGCATCGTAACCACTGGCCCCGCTGGAACACCCAGCAACTGAAATAAAATTGTTCTATATTAATAAACTGTAATTGTGTAGCCTGCATACATGTGACTTGACTGCATTCATTTTACTTATTTCTCTTACCTGTGTCACCCGGTGCATCTGGCGCGTCAGTGTCCCCCTCCGCCTCAGTCACCACTCCACTTAATAGGGCTTCCCCAATAATTGCCGCCAGTCTCTCATCAAGAGGGGTCAGCTCCGGTGTCCCCTTTCCCCCACCTGTGGCAGACACACTCTGGCGATGGAGCGCTAGACGTTTTTTTGCCTCGACTTTGATGTCCGACCATTTCTTTTTTATTTCGGCCACGGTCCGAGGTTGTGAGGCTACAGCATTTACAGCGTCTGCCACCGTTTGCCACTCAAGCGCCTTTTTGGCATTAGTGATGCCCGCACTGTGCCCTCCAAACAACATTTTTCTCCTTTTTTCCACCTCGCCAACGATAACTTCTACCTCACATTGAGTGAAGTTACGTTTTTTTGATTTCTTCTCTGTGTTTGCCATGATTTCGCAATCAATGCATATTAACTTGTGGGCGTTTCACGGACTATTTATGGGCAACTATGGGCGTGTCATGAAGCCGCAAAAGCTGCGCTACATTTAGAATTGATTGTGATTTATTAAGGGAAAAATGCGTAGGATGTGCGTGCGCACGGTTTTATAAATCCGAATATTTCTGTGCGTACGCACGTCCTATGTTTCATCCGTACGCCACTTCTGACGCAAATCCTACGCAGAGTTTTATAAATGAGGCCCCAGGACTCTTTCTTAAATGGAAACTTACATGAATAAATTTAGCTTGAAAGCACTAAATGTTATGTCCAGTACTCTATCTTAAATTTGATCTCAAATGCCCAGCAGAAACCTTTAGCCCACATCAACTATGAAGACTGCTTTAGGAGACTTAGGAACAGTAATAAAATGAACAGCCTACTGGCTTTGGGAAGGGAAAACTGAATTTGCAGGCTATAAGATGCCCACAAACTCTATCAGAGCTAAATAGGAGATTTCCACTTAAACCTTGCGGGATTTGAACCTGGGTCTCCTGTATGGGAGAATCAGTGCTCGAACCACTAGACTACAGAGGATGAGTTGAAGCTGGGCCAGTAAAATCTGGTTCTGTGTATTGCTGCCTATGCTCAGACTGTTGGCTGGCTGGTACAGTCAGAGTCAATCCCACAAATACATGAAACTATCAGATCTAAAGAAGATTTGTTTGTTTCTTTCAAAACCCAAAAACACTGTTGGCATCTGATGTATTTTTTGTTAATTGTATGTCCAGGACATTTTCTTCAATTGAAACTTACATGAACATTTAACTTGAAAGCACTAAATGTTATGTCCAGTACTCTATCTTAAATTTTATCTCAAACGTCCAGCAGAAACCTTAAGCCCACATCAACTATGAAGACTGCTTTAGGAGACTTAGGAACAGTAATAAAATGAACAGCCTATTGGCTTTGGGAAGGGAAAATAGCATTTGCAGGCTATAAGATGCCCACAAACTCTATCAGAGCTAAAGAAGTGACTACTGGTCAATGGAGATTTCCACTTTAACCTTGTGGGATTTGAACCTGGGTCTCCCATATGGGAGAATCAGTGCTCTAACCACTAGACTACAAGGATGAGTTGAAGCTGGGCCAGCAAAACCTGGTCCTGTGTATTGCTGCCTATGCTCAGACTGTTGGCTGGCTGGTACAGTCAGAGTCATTCCCACAAATACATGAAACTATCACATCTAAAGAAGATTTGTTTGCTTCTTTCAAATCCCAAAGACACTGTTGGCATCTGCTGTATTTTTTGCTAATTTTATGTCCAGGACTCTTTCTTAAATGGAAACTTACATGAATACATTTCGCTTGAAAGCATTAATGTTATGTCCAGTACTCTATCTTTAATTTGATCTGAAATGTCCAGCAGAAACCTTAAGCCCACATCAACTATGAAGACTGCTTTAGGGTACTTAGGAACAGTAATAAAATGAACAGCCTATTGGCTTTGGGAAGGGAAAATAGAATTTGCAGGCTATAAGATGCCCACAAACTCTATCAGAGCTAAAGAAGTGACTACTGGTCAATGGAGATTTCCACTTAAACCTTGTGGGATTTGATCCTGGGTCTCCCATATGGGAGAATCAGTGCTCTAACCACTAGACTACAAGGATGAGTTGAAGCTGGGCCAGCAAAACCTGGTCCTGTGTATTGCTGCCTATGCTCAGACTGTTGGCTGGCTGGTACAGTCAGAGTCATTCCCACAAATACATGAAACTATCAGATCTAAAGAAGATTTGTTTGCTTCTTTCAAATCCCAAAGACACTGTTGGCATCTGCTGTATTTTTTGCTAATTTTATGTCCAGGACTCTTTCTTAAATGGAAACTTACATGAATACATTTAGCTTGAAAGCATTAATGTTATGTCCAGTACTCTATCTTTAATTTGATCTCAAATGTCCAGCAGAAACCTTAAGCCCACATCAACTATGAAGACTGCTTTAGGGTACTTAGGAACAGTAATAAAATGAACAGCCTATTGGCTTTGGGAAGGGAAAATAGAATTTGCAGGCTATAAGATGCCCACAAACTCTATCAGAGCTAAAGAAGTGACTACTGGTCAATGGAGATTTCCACTTAAACCTTGTGGGATTTGAACCTGGGTCTCCTGTATGGGAGAATCAGTACTCGAACCACTAGACTACAGAGGATGAGTTGAAGCTGGGCCAGTAAAATCTGGTCCTGTGTATTGCTGCCTATGCTCAGACTGTTGGCTGGCTGGTACAGTCAGAGTCAATCCCACAAATACATGAAACTATCAGATCTAAAGAAGATTTGTTTGTTTCTTTCAAAACCCAAAAACACTGTTGGCATCTGATGTATTTTTTGTTAATTGTATGTCCAGGACATTTTCTTCAATTGAAACTTACATGAACATTTAACTTGAAAGCACTAAATGTTATGTCCAGTACTCTATCTTAAATTTTATCTCAAACGTCCAGCAGAAACCTTAAGCCCACATCAACTATGAAGACTGCTTTAGGAGACTTAGGAACAGTAATAAAATGAACAGCCTATTGGCTTTGGGAAGGGAAAATAGCATTTGCAGGCTATAAGATGCCCACAAACTCTATCAGAGCTAAAGAAGTGACTACTGGTCAATGGAGATTTCCACTTAAACCTTGTGGGATTTGAACCTGGGTCTCCCATACGGGAGAATCAGTGCTCTAACCACTAGACTACAAGGATGAGTTGAAGCTGGGCCGGCAAAACCTGGTCCTGTGTATTGCTGCCTATGCTCAGACTGTTGGCTGGCTGGTACCGTCAGAGTCAATCCCACAAATACATGAAAACTATCAGATCTAAAGATTTGTTTGCTTCTTTCAAAACCCAAAGACACTGTTGGCATCTGCTGTATTTTTTGCTAATTGTATGTCCAGGACTCTTTCTTAAATGGAAACTTACATAAATACATTTAGCTTGAAAGCACTAAATGTTATGTCCAGTACTCTATCTTAAATTTGATCTCAAATGCCCAGCAGAAACCTTAAGCCCACATCAACTATGAAGACTGCTTTAGGAGACTTAGGAACAGTAATAAAATGAACAGCCTACTGGCTTTGGGAAGGGAAAACTGAATTTGCAGGCTATAAGATGCCCACAAACTCTATCAGAGCTAAATAGGAGATTTCCACTTAAACCTTGTGGGAAATGAACCTGGGTCGCCTGTATGGGAGAATCAGTGCTCAAACCACTAGACTACAGAGGATGAGTTGAAGCTGGGCCAGCATAACCTGGTCCTGTGTATTGCTGCCTATGCTCAGACTGTTGGCTGGCTGGTACAGTCAGAGTCAATCCCACAAATACATGAACCTATCAGATCTAAAGAAGATTTGTTTGTTTCTTTCAAAACCCAAAAACACTGTTGGCATCTGATGTATTTTTTGTTAATTGTATGTCCAGGACATTTTCTTCAATTGAAACTTACATGAACATTTAACTTGAAAGCACTAAATGTCATGTCCAGTACTCTATCTTAAATTTTATCTCAAACGTCCAGCAGAAACCTTAAGCCCACATCAACTATGAAGACTGCTTTAGGAGACTTAGGAACAGAAGGAAAATAGAATTTGCAGGCTCTAAGATGCCCACAAAGTCTATCAGAGCTAAAGAAGAGACTACTGGTCAATGGAGATTTCCACTTTAACCTTGTGGGATTTGAACCTGGGTCTCCCATATGGGAGAATCAGTGCTCTAACCACTAGACTACAAGGATGAGTTGAAGCTGGGCCAGCAAAACCTGGTCCTGTGTATTGCTGCCTATGCTCAGACTGTTGGCTGGCTGGTACAGTCAGAGTCATTCCCACAAATACATGAAACTATCAGATCTAAAGAAGATTTGTTTGCTTCTTTCAAATCCCAAAGACACTGTTGGCATCTGCTGTATTTTTTGCTAATTTTATGTCCAGGACTCTTTCTTAAATGGAAACTTACATGAATACATTTCGCTTGAAAGCATTAATGTTATGTCCAGTACTCTATCTTTAATTTGATCTGAAATGTCCAGCAGAAACCTTAAGCCCACATCAACTATGAAGACTGCTTTAGGGTACTTAGGAACAGTAATAAAATGAACAGCCTATTGGCTTTGGGAAGGGAAAATAGAATTTGCAGGCTATAAGATGCCCACAAACTCTATCAGAGCTAAAGAAGTGACTACTGGTCAATGGAGATTTCCACTTAAACCTTGTGGGATTTGAACCTGGGTCTCCCATATGGGAGAATCAGTGCTCTAACCACTAGACTACAAGGATGAGTTGAAGCTGGGCCAGCAAAACCTGGTCCTGTGTATTGCTGCCTATGCTCAGACTGTTGGCTGGCTGGTACAGTCAGAGTCATTCCCACAAATACATGAAACTATCAGATCTAAAGAAGATTTGTTTGCTTCTTTCAAATCCCAAAGACACTGTTGGCATCTGCTGTATTTTTTGCTAATTTTATGTCCAGGACTCTTTCTTAAATGGAAACTTACATGAATACATTTAGCTTGAAAGCATTAATGTTATGTCCAGTACTCTATCTTTAATTTGATCTCAAATGTCCAGCAGAAACCTTAAGCCCACATCAACTATGAAGACTGCTTTAGGGTACTTAGGAACAGTAATAAAATGAACAGCCTATTGGCTTTGGGAAGGGAAAATAGAATTTGCAGGCTATAAGATGCCCACAAACTCTATCAGAGCTAAAGAAGTGACTACTGGTCAATGGAGATTTCCACTTAAACCTTGTGGGATTTGAACCTGGGTCTCCTGTATGGGAGAATCAGTACTCGAACCACTAGACTACAGAGGATGAGTTGAAGCTGGGCCAGTAAAATCTGGTCCTGTGTATTGCTGCCTATGCTCAGACTGTTGGCTGGCTGGTACAGTCAGAGTCAATCCCACAAATACATGAAACTATCAGATCTAAAGAAGATTTGTTTGTTTCTTTCAAAACCCAAAAACACTGTTGGCATCTGATGTATTTTTTGTTAATTGTATGTCCAGGACATTTTCTTCAATTGAAACTTACATGAACATTTAACTTGAAAGCACTAAATGTTATGTCCAGTACTCTATCTTAAATTTTATCTCAAACGTCCAGCAGAAACCTTAAGCCCACATCAACTATGAAGACTGCTTTAGGAGACTTAGGAACAGTAATAAAATGAACAGCCTATTGGCTTTGGGAAGGGAAAATAGCATTTGCAGGCTATAAGATGCCCACAAACTCTATCAGAGCTAAAGAAGTGACTACTGGTCAACGGAGATTTCCACTTAAACCTTGTGGGATTTGAACCTGGGTCTCCCATATGGGAGAATCAGTGCTCTAACCACTAGACTACAAGGATGAGTTGAAGCTGGGCCAGCAAAACCTGGTCCTGTGTATTGCTGCCTATGCTCAGACTGTTGGCTGGCTGGTACCGTCAGAGTCAATCCCACAAATACATGAAAACTATCAGATCTAAAGATTTGTTTGCTTCTTTCAAAACCCAAAGACACTGTTGGCAACTGCTGTATTTTTTGCTAATTGTATGTCCAGGACTCTTTCTTAAATGGAAACTTACATGAATACATTTAGCTTGAAAGCACTAAATGTTATGTCCAGTACTCTATCTTAAATTTGATCTCAAATGCCCAGCAGAAACCTTAAGCCCACATCAACTATGAAGACTGCTTTAGGAGACTTAGGAACAGTAATAAAATGAACAGCCTACTGGCTTTGGGAAGGGAAAACTGAATTTGCAGGCTATAAGATGCCCACAAACTCTATCAGAGCTAAATAGGAGATTTCCACTTAAACCTTGTGGGAGTTGAACCTGGGTCTCCTGTATGGGAGAATCAGTGCTCGAACCACTAGACTACAGAGGATGAGTTGAAGCTGGGCCAGTAAAATCTGGTCCTGTGTATTGCTGACTATGCTAAGACTGTTGGCTGGCTGGTACAGTCAGAGTCAATCCCACAAATACATGAAACTATCAGATCTAAAGAAGATTTGTTTGTTTCTTTCAAAACCCAAAAACACTGTTGGCATCTGATGTATTTTTTGTTAATTGTATGTCCAGGACATTTTCTTCAATTGAAACTTACATGAACATTTAACTTGAAAGCACTAAATGTTATGTCCAGTACTCTATCTTAAATTTTATCTCAAACGTCCAGCAGAAACCTTAAGCCCACATCAACTATGAAGACTGCTTTAGGAGACTTAGGAACAGTAATAAAATGAACAGCCTATTGGCTTTGGGAAGGGAAAATAGCATTTGCAGGCTATAAGATGCCCACAAACTCTATCAGAGGTAAAGAAGTGACTACTGGTCAATGGAGATTTCCACTTAAACCTTGTGGGATTTGAACCTGGGTCTCCCATATGGGAGAATCAGTGCTCTAACCACTAGACTACAAGGATGAGTTGAAGCTGGGCCAGCAAAACCTGGTCCTGTGTATTGCTGCCTATGCTCAGACTGTTGGCTGGCTGGTACCGTCAGAGTCAATCCCACAAATACATGAAAACTATCAGATCTAAAGATTTGTTTGCTTCTTTCAAAACCCAAAGACACTGTTGGCATCTGCTGTATTTTTTGCTAATTGTATGTCCAGGACTCTTTCAATTCAATTCAATTCAATTTTATTTATATAGCGCTTTTCACAATACTCAATTGTTTCAAAGCAGCTTTACATTAATAGAAGCAGTAAAAGCACAGAAAAATGACAGATAGCACAACATAATACACAATAGCATAAGCTGTCAAATTTGCTGAGGCTATGACTCGACATTATGAACGAGCGTATTACTAATGTAACGTCTAGGAGAAGAAGCTAAATTAAGCCCAAGCAGGCTACCTCCCCGGGGTAAAAAAACCCCTAGGAGAAAAAAAACAAAAACCCCGGGTTGTTGAGCCGAGGAAAAAAAAAAAAAAGTCCTAGGAGGGAAAAACCCTTGGGAGATATATATGTATATAAACACATATAAACGGATAAGGAGATTAAGCGGGGATTAAGCGGGGTTTAAGCGGGTTCTGCCGGTGGTCGTTGGTCAGGCATCAGCTGGGCATCACAGTGATGGACGACCAGTAGATCAGAGGTGAGTCGACTTTCACATCTACCGGAACTGGGTCTGTTTGTCCCATTGTCCTCAGGGTCGAGGACAGGACAGGGAGAGAAAAACAAAATCATATTAGCGTAGGGGCCGTTCACATGTAATGCAAGTGTCACACAGTGATGTGGTTTAATCAGCTTAGTTTCAGACAGACTAACTATTGCGGCATAATTATATTATCCACAGTTGAGGATTTTGCAAATTGGGGGCCCACTGCGACGGTATATATGGTAACTAAGGGTCACCTTCTGATTTTTAAGAGAAAGAGAAAATGAAACCTGTCGACCCGTTTGACTAAGGCCTGTAACCCCACTGTCGTCGTTAATGCAGGTTCAGTGGCAAACGGGTCTATATTGCATGCTATTTACAAGATCATGAGAAAACGCCAACATCGCAACCTGACCATACGTGCCAACCCGTTTGACTAAGGCTGGAGGCCCCACTGTCGTCGTTAATGCAGGTTCAGTGGCAAACGGGTCTGTATGGCATACTATTCACAAGACACAAAAAAGCGCCAAAATCGCAACCCGACCATACGTGCCAACCCGTTTGACTAAGGCTGGAAGCCCCACTGTCGTCGTTAATGCAGGTTCAGTGGCAAACGGGTCTGTATGGCATAGTATTCGCAATATAAAGAAAGCGCCAAAAGCCCAACCCAACCGTACGTGCCAACCCGTTTGACTAAGGCCGGATGCCCCACTGTCGTCGTTAATGCAGGTTCAGTGGCAAACGGGTTTGTATGGCATACTATTCACAAGAACACGAAAGTTCCAAAATCGCAATCCGACTATACGTTAAGATAAGGTTTTTATTTATTTATTTGGTTGGTCTGTTTTATGACCGCGAGTGCTTTGTTCGGTACAAATAACTATTTCGAGTTAAGTACTTTTACTAGACAAATTATGCGAATGCTTTGTTGAAGAGAAAAGTTTTAAGTCTAGATTTAAAATTATCGACTGTGTCTGATTCTCGGACATCGGTTGGTAAATCATTCCAGAGCTTAGGGGCTAAGTAGGAAAATGACCTTCCACTTTTAGACACTTTTGATAGTCTAGGGATAATCAAGAGACCAGAATTTTGTGACCGTAGTGTGCGTGATGGATTGTATTCTGATAGTAATTCTCTAAGGTATGAGGGTGCTAGGCCATTTTAAGCTTTGTAGGTGAGTAGTGGTATTTTAAATTGTATGCGATATTTAACTGGTAGCCAGTGTAAAGATGCCAGAATTGGGCTTATGTGGTCGTACTTTTTAGATCGAGTAAGTACCCTTGCGGAAGCGTTTTGAACTAGCTGAAGCTTGTTTACTTGATTTGCATGGCATCCCCCGAGTAGCGAGTTACAATAGTCTATTCTAGAGGTCATAAAAGCATGGATAAGCTTCTCTGCGTCAGATGTAGACAGTATATGGCGTATTTTCGAGATATTTCTAAGGTGGAAGAAAGCTGTACGGCAGACGTTGGCGATATGACTATCGAAGGATAAGTTGCTGTCGAACATCACACCTAAGTTCCTTACCGTGGAAGATGGCACCACAGTGCAGCCATCTATGTGCAACGTGTAATCTGACATATTATGTTTGTAGCGATTCGGTTCAATAATAAGTATCTCTGTCTTATTGGAGTTCAGCTTAAGAAAGTTATGTGCCATCCAGTCACTAACATCGCTAAGGCAGTCTGTTAGCTTAGAAAACGTGTGTGTTTCGCTGGGATGTGAGGAGATGTAAAGCTGGGTATCATCCGCATAGCAGTGAAAACTTATGTTATGTTTCCTGATAATGTCTCCTAGAGGTAACATGTATAACGAGAACAGGATAGGACCTAAAACCGATCCCTGCGGTACACCGTATTTAACCAGGGAGTGATATGACTCTTCCTCGTTTACATAAACAAAGTGATAGCGATTGGTTAGATACGACCTAAACCATGCTAGCGCCTGACCACTGATACCAACATAGTTTTCTAGTCTATTGAGTAAGATTGTATGATCTATTGTGTCAAAGGCTGCACTAAGGTCTAATAATATAAGAATTGAGATTTCACCACGATCGGATGTTAATAGGAGGTCATTTGTAACTCTAAGCAACGCTGTCTCTGTGCTATGGTGGGGCCTGAATCCTGATTGGAACTTTTCATATGTACTATTATTTGTCAAAAATGTGCGTAACTGGCTTGCCACTACCTTTTCTAATATTTTCGAAAGAAAAGGGAGATTTGAGATTGGTCTAAAGTTATTAAGCTCTCCCTGATCAAGCTGTGGTTTTTTAATCAGCGGTTTAATAACTGCTAGTTTGAAAGATGTTGGAACGTATCCTATTTCTAGCGATGAGTTAAAGATATTTAGAACCGGGGTTGACACTACAGGAAATACCTCTTTAAGTAGTTTTGTGGGAACGGGGTCTAATATACAGGACGATGATTTGGATGACGTTACTAGTTTAGAGAGCTCTTCTATTGTAGTAGGTTTAAATGAATCAAGATGTTCGTGTGGTAGTCTAGTGTTAAGTGAACTAACGGGTAGAGTGGTGGCTGCCTGTGTAGCTACGATGTTTTCCCTTATAGCCGTAATTTTGTTAGAAAAGAAGTTCATGAAGTCGTTACTATTGTGTTGGAGTTTACTATTGGTTTCTGTTTGTTCTTTGTTTCTAGTCAGTTTTGCAACGGTGCTAAAGAGGAAACGAGGGTTATTATGATTCTCATTTATAAGCTTGCTAAGATAGGTAGATCTGGCGGTTTTAATAGCCTGTCTGTAGTGTTTAACACTATCTTTCCATGCTGCACGCCATACTTCTAATTTTGTGCTTCTATAATTTCTTTCCATTTTCCTAGTTGCCTTTTTAAGAGCTGCGGTGTGATGATCATACCATGGAGCTGGCGGCTTTTCTTTGATTCTCTTTTTTCGAATGGGGGCAACGGCATCCAATGTGTTAGAACAGACATTGTTTAGGTTTTCTATTACAATATCTAGATCATCACAGTTATCTGCATGTTTAATTTGGGACAGGTCTGGAAGAGTGCTAATAAAGCTATCTTTAGTGGTGGAAATTATTGTTCTGGCTAATCTGTAGCATGTTGTGGATTGAGTGATCCTATCTAGAAGTACAGTGTATGACACAAGGTAATGGTCAGAAACTGCATCACTCTGAGGTGATATTTTGATGTCATTAATATTAAGCCCGAGTGACAGAATTAAGTCTAATGTGTGCTTACGAGTATGCGTTGGCCCTGTCACGTTTTGTCTAATATTGAGAGAATTTAGAACATCCATAAACGCACGTCCTAAAGCATCTTTATGGTTATCCACATGAATATTAAAATCACCAACGATAAGAGCTTTATCTACAGTGACTACAAGCTCAGACAGAAAATCTGCTATTTCTTTAAGGAAATCTGCATGGTGGCCCGGAGGTCTATAGATTGTAGCTAAGGCAAAAGAGAGCTGTTTGTGGTTACGATCAGTTATTTCCATATTTAACAACATTAGTTCAAATGATTTAAATTTTAGTTCAGATTTTTGGTTTACTTTAAAAATTTTGTTGTATATTGTAGCTACACCACCCCCTCTCCCCTTTAACCTAGGTTCGTGTTTATAATAATAGTCTTGTGGGGTGGATTCGTTTAAACTAATGTAGTCGTCTGCTTTAAGCCAGGTTTCTGTTAAACAGAGTGCATCTAAGTTTTGGTCATTAATTATTTCATTAACAATAGGTTCTTTATTGGTAAGCGATCTAATGTTAAGAAGGCCGAATTTTAACATTCGAGGTTCATCTTGTAATGTATTGTTTTCTAATTTTATGTTGGTCAAATTTGTACGTGATGTGGCAAGCGGTGCTCTGTATTTGCTTGTTCGGGGAACAGATACAGTTGAAATGTGTTGATATTCTGGTAAGATCGACTCGAAGTTCTGGGATATATGTGATCTAGACATATCATGCCAGCTAACAGACGGACAGTTAAGCTGATCCGTCTGTTTCCTGACCTGGGCCCTGGATAGTCATACTATATCAGAATTAAGAATATTAATCAGATTTCTGGTGAGTATAGCACTTCCTTCTGATGTCGGATGAAGGCCATCTCGGGTTAGGAGAATTGGTCTACCCCAGAAATGCTTCCAATTGTCTATAAACCCTACATTATACTGAGGGCACCACTTTGACATCCAGCCATTGAGAGACACTAATCTACTATGTGTTTCATCTCCCCGGTAGGCGGGGAGGGGACCAGAGCATATTACATTGTCTGACATTGTTTTTGCAATTTCACACATCTCCTTAATATTATCTTTGGTGATTTCCGACTGTCGGAGTCTGGTGTCATTTGTTCCGGCGTGAATAACAATCTTAGAAAACTTCCGTTTAGCATTAGCCAGCACTTTAAGTTTGGATCTAATGTCAGACGTTCTGGCTCCCGGTATACAGTCGACTAGGGTGTTTGGTGCCTCAATGTTAGTGTTCTTGAGTATAGAATCTCCAATGACCAGGGCACTTTTAACAGGTGTTTCAGCTAGTGTATTCCTTAGGGGATCGAATCTGTTAGAAAGTACCGTAACGTTATGGGTCTTAGATGGACGCCGTATATGACTATGCCGCCTGACAGTCACCCAGTTAGACCGCCGACATGACTCTGATGTCGGAACCGAGCCATGTGTATTATGATAAACACTATGCGCGCTCGATACAGTATTTATAATGTTTACATTAGCATCTGATGTCTGAACACTATGTGCGCTCGATACATTGTTTGTAATGTTTACATTAGCATCTGATGTCGGAACCGAGCCATTAGTCTTTTCGCTCGATACAGTATTTACAACAGTAACATTAGCGGTTTTGCTATCCTCAACTAGCGTTCGGATGCGCGATTCTAGTTCAGCAACCTTCTCAGTTAATCTTAATACTTCAATACACTTAGTGCATGTAAACCCATCTATGCTAACGGCAGGAGCTAAACTATACATGTAGCAAGTAGTACATGTTACAATAACAAGCGGAGTCTTACCGCTTTCATGCTGGGCGATGGCGTCTTTGTTTACCCGAACGCGCTCCGCGGAGCTGCATCGCGTTGGGGGTTTGGTTGTGGTACGCCTCAGTCGCCTGCGAACGTCTGGGTCCAGGGTGATGTTGGGCATGCTGAATCTGCGAAGGCCGGGCCGCGGCTCCTCCACAGCTTCCCGATCGCTTTCAGGTTGGGCAATGGCGTCTCCGTTCACTCGCTTACGGTCCGTAAAGCTGCATCGCGTGGAGCACTCGTTTGTCGCATTCCTCGGTCGCTTGTGGACGTCCGGAGACATGGTGAAGTGGGCGCTGTAGCTCGCGTTGGATCTGCTCAAACCGATCAACTCCTTCGCAGCTTCCCGCTCAGGCGAGGACAGGTCAGAAAAGCATATATCAGATGAATCCGCCATTAGATCGGAAAATGCTAGCTTCAGTCGGCAGCGTTTGTTGAAGCTAGCGGGCTATATGCTAACACTGTGGGTGTTTATTAGTGATAAATAGTTTCACGTGGTAGTACTGCTCAATAATCCTCACGGTAAAGTATTCCTAGGTAAAACTTAATATATAAATAGGAATAAGATAGTAAAAAAGGCTTTTAGATGAAGAACTCGACGGAGCTCCGATGCACG
Organism: Misgurnus anguillicaudatus; assembly: GCF_027580225.2. Classification (NCBI taxonomy): domain Eukaryota; kingdom Metazoa; phylum Chordata; class Actinopteri; order Cypriniformes; family Cobitidae; genus Misgurnus; species Misgurnus anguillicaudatus. The sequence continues at coordinate 1,580,413 of NC_073360.2, read as the reverse complement.
ATCTGTTCAGCGTGAAACCGGAGATTGACTCTGGAAACTTAAATGGAAACTTACATGAATACATTTAGCTTGAAAGCACTAAATGTTATGTCCAGTACTCTATCTTAAATTTGATCTCAAATGCCCAGCAGAAACCTTAAGCCCACATCAACTATGAAGACTGCTTTAGGAGACTTAGGAACAGTAATAAAATGAACAGCCTACTGGCTTTGGGAAGGGAAAACTGAATTTGCAGGCTATAAGATGCCCACAAACTCTATCAGAGCTAAATAGGAGATTTCCACTTAAACCTTGAGGGATTTTAACCTGGGTCTCCCATATGGGAGAATCAGTGCTCTTACCACTAGACTACAAGGATGAGTTGAAGCTGGGCCAGCAAAACCTGGTCCTGTGTATTGCTGCCTATGCTCAGACTGTTGGCTGGCTGGTACCGTCAGAGTCAATCCCACAAATACATGAAAACTATCAGATCTAAAGATTTGTTTGCTTCTTTCAAAACCCAAAGACACTGTTGGCATCTGCTGTATTTTTTGCTAATTGTATGTCCAGGACTCTTTCTTAAATGGAAACTTACATGAATACATTTAGCTTGAAAGCACTAAATGTTATGTCCAGTACTCTATCTTAAATTTGATCTCAAATGCCCAGCAGAAACCTTAAGCCCACATCAACTATGAAGACTGCTTTAGGAGACTTAGGAACAGTAATAAAATGAACAGCCTACTGGCTTTGGGAAGGGAAAACTGAATTTGCAGGCTATAAGATGCCCACAAACTCTATCAGAGCTAAATAGGAGATTTCCACTTAAACCTTGTGGGATTTGAACCTGGGTCTCCTGTATGGGAGAATCAGTGCTCGAACCACTAGACTACAGAGGATGAGTTGAAGCTGGGCCAGTAAAATCTGGTCCTGTGTATTGCTGCCTATGCTCAGACTGTTGGCTGGCTGGTACAGTCAGAGTCAATCCCACAAATACATGAAACTATCAGATCTAAAGAAGATTTGTTTGTTTCTTTCAAAACCCAAAAACACTGGAGATTAAGCGGGGATTAAGCGGGGTTTAAGCGGGTTCTGCCGGTGGTCGTTGGTCAGGCATCAGCTGGGCATCACAGTGATGGACGACCAGTAGATCAGAGGTGAGTCGACTTTCACATCTACCGGAACTGGGTCTGTTTGTCCCATTGTCCTCAGGACATTGTTTTTGCAATTTCACACATCTCCTTAATATTATCTTTGGTGATTTCCGACTGTCGGAGTCTGGTGTCATTTGTTCCGGCGTGAATAACAATCTTAGAAAACTTCCGTTTAGCATTAGCCAGCACTTTAAGTTTGGATCTAATGTCAGACGTTCTGGCTCCCGGTATACAGTCGACTAGGGTGTTTGGTGCCTCAATGTTAGTGTTCTTGAGTATAGAATCTCCAATGACCAGGGCACTTTTAACAGGTGTTTCAGCTAGTGTATTCCTTAGGGGATCGAATCTGTTAGAAAGTACCGTAACGTTATGGGTCTTAGATGGACGCCGTATATGACTATGCCGCCTGACAGTCACCCAGTTAGACCGCCGACATGACTCTGATGTCGGAACCGAGCCATGTGTATTATGATAAACACTATGCGCGCTCGATACAGTATTTATAATGTTTACATTAGCATCTGATGTCGGAACACTATGTGCGCTCGATACATTGTTTGTAATGTTTACATTAGCATCTGATGTCGGAACCGAGCCATTAGTCTTTTCGCTCGATACAGTATTTACAACAGTAACATTAGCGGTTTTGCTATCCTCAACTAGCGTTCGGATGCGCGATTCTAGTTCAGCAACCTTCTCAGTTAATCTTAATACTTCAATACACTTAGTGCATGTAAACCCATCTATGCTAACGGCAGAAGCTAAACTATACATGTAGCAAGTAGTACATGTTACAATAACAAGCGGAGTCTTACCGCTTTCATGCTGGGCGATGGCGTCTTTGTTTACCCGAACGCGCTCCGCGGAGCTGCATCGCGTTGGGGGTTTGGTTGTGGTACGCCTCAGTCGCCTGCGAACGTCTGGGTCCAGGGTGATGTTGGGCATGCTGAATCTGCGAAGGCCGGGCAGCGGCTCCTCCACAGCTTCCCGATCGCTTTCATGTTGGGCAATGGCGTCTCCGTTCACTCGCTTACGGTCCGTAAAGCTGCATCGCGTGGAGCACTCGTTTGTCGCATTCCTCGGTCGCTTGTGGACGTCCGGAGACATGGTGAAGTGGGCGCTGTAGCTTGCGTTGGATCTGCTCAAACCGATCAACTCCTTCGCAGCTTCCCGCTCAGGCGAGGACAGGTCAGAAAAGCATATATCAGATGAATCCGCCATTAGATCGGAAAATGCTAGCTTCAGTCGGCAGCGTTTGTTGAAGCTAGCGGGCTATATGCTAACACTGTGGGTGTTTATTAGTGATAAATAGTTTCACGTGGTAGTACTGCTCAATAATCCTCACGGTAAAGTATTCCTAGGTAAAACTTAATATATAAATAGGAATAAGATAGTAAAAAAGGCTTTTAGATGAAGAACTCGATGGAGCTCCGATGCACGATCTGTTCAGCGTGAAACCGGAGATTGACTCTGGAAACTTAAATGGAAACTTACATGAATACATTTAGCTTGAAAGCACTAAATGTTATGTCCAGTACTCTATCTTAAATTTGATCTCAAATGCCCAGCAGAAACCTTAAGCCCACATCAACTATGAAGACTGCTTTAGGAGACTTAGGAACAGTAATAAAATGAACAGCCTACTGGCTTTGGGAAGGGAAAACTGAATTTGCAGGCTATAAGATGCCCACAAACTCTATCAGAGCTAAATAGGAGATTTCCACTTAAACCTTGTGGGATTTGAACCTGGGTCTCCTGTATGGGAGAATCAGTGCTCGAACCACTAGACTACAGAGGATGAGTTGAAGCTGGGCCAGTAAAATCTGGTCCTGTGTATTGCTGCCTATGCTCAGACTGTTGGCTGGCTGGTACAGTCAGAGTCAATCCCACAAATACATGAAACTATCAGATCTAAAGACGATTTGTTTGTTTCTTTCAAAACCCAAAGACACTGTTGGCATCTGCTGTATTTTTTGCTAATTGTATGTCCAGGACTCTTTCTTAAATGGAAACTTACATGAATACATTTAGCTTGAAAGCACTAAATGTTATGTCCAGTACTCTATCTTAAATTTGATCTCAAATGTCCAGCAGAAACCTTAAGCCCACATCAACTATGAAGACTGCTTTAGGAGACTTAGGAACAGTAGTAAAATGAACAACCTACTGGCTTTGGGAAGGGAAAATAGAATTTGCAGGCTCTAAGATGCCCACAATCTCTATCAGAGCTAAAGAAGTGACTACTGGTCAATGGAGATTTCCACTTAAACCTTGTGGGATTTGAACCTGGGTCTCCCATATGGGAGAATCAGTGCTCTAACCACTAGACTACAAGGATGAGTTGAAGCTGGGCCAGCAAAACCTGGTCCTGTGTATTGCTGCCTATGCTCAGACTGTTGGCTGGCTGGTACAGTCAGAGTCAATCCCACAAATACATGAAACTATCAGATCTAAAGAAGATTTGTTTGTTTCTTTCAAAACCCAAAAACACTGTTGGCATCTGATGTATTTTTTGTTAATTGTATGTCCAGGACATTTTCTTCAATTGAAACTTACATGAACATTTAACTTGAAAGCACTAAATGTTATGTCCAGTACTCTATCTTAAATTTTATCTCAAACGTCCAGCAGAAACCTTAAGCCCACATCAACTATGAAGACTGCTTTAGGAGACTTAGGAACAGTAATAAAATGAACAGCCTATTGGCTTTGGGCAGGGAAAATAGCATTTGCAGGCTATAAGATGCCCACAAACTCTATCAGAGCTAAAGAAGTGACTACTGGTCAATGGAGATTTCCACTTAAACCTTGAGGGATTTGAACCTGGGTCTCCCATATGGGAGAATCAGTGCTCTAACCACTAGACTACAAGGATGAGTTGAAGCTGGGCCAGCAAAACCTGGTCCTGTGTATTGCTGCCTATGCTCAGACTGTTGGCTGGCTGGTACCGTCAGAGTCAATCCCACAAATACATGAAAACTATCAGATCTAAAGATTTGTTTGCTTCTTTCAAAACCCAAAGACACTGTTGGCATCTGCTGTATTTTTTGCTAATTGTATGTCCAGGACTCTTTCTTAAATGGAAACTTACATGAATACATTTAGCTTGAAAGCACTAAATGTTATGTCCAGTACTCTATCTTAAATTTGATCTCAAATGCCCAGCAGAAACCTTAAGCCCACATCAACTATGAAGACTGCTTTAGGAGACTTAGGAACAGTAATAAAATGAACAGCCTACTGGCTTTGGGAAGGGAAAACTGAATTTGCAGGCTATAAGATGCCCACAAACTCTATCAGAGCTAAATAGGAGATTTCCACTTAAACCTTGTGGGATTTGAACCTGGGTCTCCTGTATGGGAGAATCAGTGCTCGAACCACTAGACTACAGAGGATGAGTTGAAGCTGGGCCAGTAAAATCTGGTCCTGTGTATTGCTGCCTATGCTCAGACTGTTGGCTGGCTGGTACAGTCAGAGTCAATCCCACAAATACATGAAACTATCAGATCTAAAGAAGATTTGTTTGTTTCTTTCAAAACCCAAAAACACTGTTGGCATCTGATGTATTTTTTGTTAATTGTATGTCCAGGACATTTTCTTCAATTGAAACTTACATGAACATTTAACTTGAAAGCACTAAATGTTATGTCCAGTACTCTATCTTAAATTTTATCTCAAACGTCCAGCAGAAACCTTAAGCCCACATCAACTATGAAGACTGCTTTAGGAGACTTAGGAACAGTAATAAAATGAACAGCCTATTGGCTTTGGGAAGGGAAAATAGCATTTGCAGGCTATAAGATGCCCACAAACTCTATCAGAGCTAAAGAAGTGACTACTGGTCAACGGAGATTTCCACTTAAACCTTGTGGGATTTGAACCTGGGTCTCCCATATGGGAGAATCAGTGCTCTAACCACTAGACTACAAGGATGAGTTGAAGCTGGGCCAGCAAAACCTGGTCCTGTGTATTGCTGCCTATGCTCAGACTGTTGGCTGGCTGGTACCGTCAGAGTCAATCCCACAAATACATGAAAACTATCAGATCTAAAGATTTGTTTGCTTCTTTCAAAACCCAAAGACACTGTTGGCATCTGCTGTATTTTTTGCTAATTGTATGTCCAGGACTCTTTCTTAAATGGAAACTTACATGAATACATTTAGCTTGAAAGCACTAAATGTTATGTCCAGTACTCTATCTTAAATTTGATCTCAAATGCCCAGCAGAAACCTTAAGCCCACATCAACTATGAAGACTGCTTTAGGAGACTTAGGAACAGTAATAAAATGAACAGCCTACTGGCTTTGGGAAGGGAAAACTGAATTTGCAGGCTATAAGATGCCCACAAACTCTATCAGAGCTAAATAGGAGATTTCCACTTAAACCTTGTGGGATTTGAACCTGGGTCTCCTGTATGGGAGAATCAGTGCTCGAACCACTAGACTACAGAGGATGAGTTGAAGCTGGGCCAGTAAAATCTGGTCCTGTGTATTGCTGCCTATGCTCAGACTGTTGGCTGGCTGGTACAGTCAGAATCAATCCCACAAATACATGAAACTATCAGATCTAAAGACGATTTGTTTGTTTCTTTCAAAACCCAAAGACACTGTTGGCATCTGCTGTATTTTTTGCTAATTGTATGTCCAGGACTCTTTCTTAAATGGAAACTTACATGAATACATTTAGCTTGAAAGCACTAAATGTTATGTCCAGTACTCTATCTTAAATTTATCTCAAATGTCCAGCAGAAACCTTAAGCCCACATCAACTATGAAGACTGCTTTAGGAGACTTAGGAACAGTAGTAAAATGAACAACCTACTGGCTTTGGGAAGGGAAAATAGAATTTGCAGGCTCTAAGATGCCCATAATCTCTATCAGAGCTAAAGAAGTGACAACTGGTCAATGGAGATTTCCACTTAAACCTTGTGGGATTTGAACCTGGGTCTCCCATATGGGAGAATCAGTGCTCTAACCACTAGACTACAAGGATGAGTTGAAGCTGGGCCAGCAAAACCTGGTCCTGTGTATTGCTGCCTATGCTCAGACTGTTGGCTGGCTGGTACAGTCAGAGTCAATCCCACAAATACATGAAACTATCAGATCTAAAGAAGATTTGTTTGTTTCTTTCAAAACCCAAAAACACTGTTGGCATCTGATGTATTTTTTGTTAATTGTATGTCCAGGACATTTTCTTCAATTGAAACTTACATGAACATTTAACTTGAAAGCACTAAATGTCATGTCCAGTACTCTATCTTAAATTTTATCTCAAACGTCCAGCAGAAACCTTAAGCCCACATCAACTATGAAGACTGCTTTAGGAGACTTAGGAACAGAAGGAAAATAGAATTTGCAGGCTCTAAGATGCCCACAAAGTCTATCAGAGCTAAAGAAGAGACTACTGGTCAATGGAGATTTCCACTTAAACCTTGTGGGATTTGAACCTGGGTCTCCCATATGGGAGAATCAGTGCTCTAACCACTAGACTACAGAGGATGAGTTGAAGCTGGGCCAGCAAAACCTGGTCCTGTGTATTGCTGCCTATGCTCAGACTGTTTGCTGGCTGGTACAGTCAGAGTCATTCCCACAAATACATGAAACTATCAGATCTAAAGAAGATTTGTTTGCTTCTTTCAAATCCCAAAGACACTGTTGGCATCTGCTGTATTTTTTTGCTAATTTTATGTCCAGGACTCTTTTTTTTAAATGGAAACTTACATGAATACATTTAGCTTGAAAGCATTAATGTTATGTCCAGTATTCTATCTTTAATTTGATCTCAAATGTCCAGCAGAAACCTTAAGCCCACATCAACTATGAAGACTGCTTTAGGGTACTTAGGAACAGTAATAAAATGAACAGCCTATTGGCTTTGGGAAGGGAAAATAGAATTTGCAGGCTATAAGATGCCCACAAACTCTATCAGAGCTAAAGAAGTGACTACTGGTCAATGGAGATTTCCACTTAAACCTTTTGGGATTTGAACCTGGGTCTCCCATATGGGAGAATCAGTGCTCTAACCACTAGACTACAAGGATAAGTTGAAGCTGGGCCAGCAAAACCTGGTCCTGTGTATTGCTGCCTATGCTCAGACTGTTGGCTGGCTGGTACAGTCAGAGTCATTCCCACAAATACATGAAACTATCAGATCTAAAGAAGATTTGTTTGCTTCTTTCAAATCCCAAAGACACTGTTGGCATCTGCTGTATTTTTTGCTAATTTTATGTCCAGGACTCTTTCTTAAATGGAAACTTACATGAATACATTTAGCTTGAAAGCATTAATGTTATGTCCAGTACTCTATCTTTAGTTTGATCTCAAATGTCCAGCAGAAACCTTAAGCCCACATCAACTATGAAGACTGCTTTAGGGTACTTAGGAAAAGTAATAAAATGAACAGCCTATTGGCTTTGGGAAGGGAAAATAGAATTTGCAGGCTATAAGATGCCCACAAACTCTATCAGAGGTAAAGAAGTGACTACTGGTCATTGGAGATTTCCACTTAAACCTTGTGGGATTTGAACCTGGGTCTCCCATATGGGAGAATCAGTGCTCTAACCACTAGACTACAAGGATGAGTTGAAGCTGGGCCAGCAAAACCTGGTCCTGTGTATTGCTGCCTATGCTCAGACTGTTGGCTGGCTGGTACAGTCAGAGTCAATCCCACAAATACATGAAAACTATCAGATCTAAAGAAGACTTGTTTGCTTCTTTCAAAACCCAAAGACACTGTTGGCATCTGCTGTATTTTTTGCTAATTGTATGTCCAGGACTCTTTCTTAAATGGAAACTTACATGAATACATTTAGCTTGAAAGCATTAATGTTATGTCCAGTACTCTATCTTTAGTTTGATCTCAAATGTCCAGCAGAAACCTTAAGCCCACATCAACTATGAAGACTGCTTTAGGAGACTTAGGAACAGTAATAAAATGAACAGCCTATTGGCTTTGGGAAGGGAAAATAGAACTTGCAGGCTATAAGATGCCCACAAACTCTATCAGAGCTAAAGAAGTGACTAATGGTCAAAGGAGATTTCCACTTAAGCCTTGTGGGATTTGAACCTGGGTCTCCTGTATGGGAGAATCAGTGCTCTAACCACTACACTACAAGGATGAGTTGAAGCTGGGCCAGCAAAACCTGGTCCTGTGTATTGCTGCCTATGCTCAGACTGTTGGCTGGCTGGTACAGTCAGAGTCAATCCCACAAATACATGAAAACTATCAGATCTAAAGATTTGTTTGCTTCTTTCAAAACCCAAAGACACTGTTGGCAACTGCTATATTTTTTGCTAATTGTATGTCCAGGACTCTTTCTTAAATGGAAACTTAAATGAATACATTTAGCTTGAAAGCACTAAATGTTATGTCCAGTACTCTATCTTAAAGGGGACATATTATGAGATTTTTTTAAAGATGTGAACTAAGTCTAAAATAGGTCTGAGCAAAAGTGTGCCGTTTTGGGTGTGTTTTTTAAAATGCAAATGAGCGGATGAAGTGCAACCACTGATCACAATGATGGTGGTTTGTTGCAATTGAAACTCAATTGTGAAATATTTTATCTATCTCTTTCTCTCTGTACTAAATGGTTGTGCTTTGGTTGGATAGTGCAGATAAAGGGGGCGGTATTACCTTATTCTGACATCACAATAAGGGCCAAATTACAATGACCTATTTTTTCACATGCTTGCAGAAAATGGTTTACCAAAACTAAGTTATTGGGTTGATCTTTTTAACATTTTCTAGGTTGATAGAAGCATTGGGGACACAATTATAGCACTTAAACATGGAAAAAGTCAGATTTTCATAATATGTCCCCTTTAAATTTGAACTCAAATGTCCAGCAGAAACCTTAAGCCCACATCAACTATGAAGACTGCTTTAGGAGACTTAGGAACAGTAATAAAATGAACAGCCTACTGGCTTTGGGAAGGGAAAACTGAATTTGCAGGCTATAAGATGCCCACAAACTCTATCAGAGCTAAATAAGTGGTTACTGCTCAAAGGAGATTTCCACTTAAAACTTGTGGGATTTGAACCTGGGTCTCCCATATGGGAGAATCAGTACTCGAACCACTAGACTCCAGAGGATGAGTTGAAGCTGGGCCAGTAAAATCTGGTCCTGTGTATTGCTTCCTATGCTCAGACTGTTGGCTGGCTGGTACCGTCAGAGTCAATCCCACAAATACATGAAAACTATCAGATCTAAAGATTTGTTTGCTTCTTTCAAAACCCAAAGACACTGTTGGCATCTGCTGTATTTTTTGCTAATTGTATGTCCAGGACTCTTTCTTAACCTCTTAAACCCTGAGGACCCAGTCCCGGGTACAAAATTTCGTATTTTGACTCAAATAAAATATTCTTTTAATCTTTAATGGTCCATCATGGACCCCAGTAACACATATGAGATACTGTTTGAAAGCTTAGACTCTCTACTTTCTCCAGATATGCATCACTTTGAGAAATCTTTTACTGTAAGAAAGTTATTTACACTTAATTTACACTATCACCCCCCCCATAATTTTTTATATGATTTAATATTCACATATTTCATATTTTTCAAGTATGACAAACATGGGCAAGTCTTATATCAAATGAAAGCTCTCATTCTCAGGAATAAGGCTACAGCGTTATTTTTTTTATATTATCAACACATATCCAACAATAGATGAATGAATAATAAGGTAAATAATCGTCTTTTGTAAACATATGGGAAAATTGAGTGTGGACTGCCTCAGATAGCACATATAGCCACAAATGATACACCATCTTTTCTCTTAGGTCCTACTCTAAAAAATGAGTCCATTCACAGCATTTTCTTAGGTTGTGTGCATGAATAATCCCTTGTTATTTATTATATGTCCAAAACAAAAAATTAATATTTATATGAAAAATGTATTTTCGGACACTTCAGTAAAATGAAAATAACTTTTGAATGCGACATGCTAAAGAGATCATTCTTTTTTTGGGTGTTTACTGTCTGCTGCTGTTAACAACCAGAACTGTCTGCAGTCTGCTAGAGCACCCAGAACCAGAGTTATACACTATCAGAGGCAGTATTTACAACATAAAAAAAGAAAATTTGGTGTTTCATCATATGAAAAACAACATAAATAACACTATTTGTCACAAACAGCAGCTTTGTATGTAACTTCAAAGGGTTTTCTTTAAAATGATATAAAGCAATTGCATTTATTCCACTGTATGTGGTTATGGGAGCACTTCAAATGTTTTTAGGCAGAAATTGTATACAAAAAGGGTATTATTCCTCCCATCAGTTGGAGTAAAATAACTTTTGCATAGATTATGATAGAAAAAAAAAATCTTTTTTCCTCTGTAAGCTGGCAATTGCTGGAATCAAACAAAACTGTCTGCAGGGAGCTGAGGCACTCAGGGCCAGAGTTATACACTTTTAAATAAAAACTTTAGAAAAAAAACATAAAAAAGCGCCTATTTATTTTTGTGTTTATTAGAGGACTGACATAACATACAACCATGTTTAGCACTTTCAACAGTGTTTTATGTAATTTCAAAGGGTTTCCTGTAAAATGATACCAAACATTTGTATGTAAACCTCTGCATGTGGGTATGGGAAGCTTTTGAAATTGGGTAGGCCAAATCCAGGCGAAAATCCCCAAAATAGCTTCAGGGTGGAAGAAAATGGAAACTTACATGAATACATTTAGCTTGAAAGCACTAAATGTTATGTCCAGTACTCTATCTTAAATTTGATCTCAAATGCCCAGCAGAAACCTTAAGCCCACATCAACTATGAAGACTGCTTTAGGAGATTTAGGAACAGTAATAAAATGAACAGCCTACTGGCTTTGGGAAGGGAAAACTGAATTTGCAGGCTATAAGATGCCCACAAACTCTATCAGAGCTAAATAGGAGATTTCCACTTAAACCTTGTGGGATTTGAACCTGGGTCTCCTGTATGGGAGAATCAGTGCTCGAACCACTAGACTACAGAGGATGAGTTGAAGCTGGGCCAGTAAAATCTGGTCCTGTGTATTGCTGCCTATGCTCAGACTGTTGGCTGGCTGGTACAGTCAGAGTCATTCCCACAAATACATGAAACTATCAGATCTAAAGAAGATTTGTTTGCTTCTTTCAAATCCCAAAGACACTGTTGGCATCTGCTGTATTTTTTGCTAATTTTATGTCCAGGACTCTTTCTTAAATGGAAACTTACATGAATACATTTAGCTTGAAAGCATTAATGTTATGTCCAGTACTCTATCTTTAATTTGATCTCAAATGTCCAGCAGAAACCTTAAGCCCACATCAACTTTGAAGACTGCTTTAGGGTACTTAGGAACAGTAATAAAATGAACAGCCTATTAGCTTTGGTAAGGGAAAATAGAATTTGCAGGCTATAAGATGCCCACAAACTCTATCAGAGCTAAAGAAGTGACTACTGGTCAATGGAGATTTCCACTTAAACCTTGTGGGATTTGAACCTGGGTCTCCCATATGGGAGAATCAGTGCTCTAACCACTAGACTACAAGGATGAGTTGAAGCTGGGCCAGCAAAACCTGGTCCTGTGTATTGCTGCCTATGCTCAGACTGTTGGCTGGCTGGTACAGTCAGAGTCAATCCCACAAATACATGAAAACTATCAGATCTAAAGAAGACTTGTTTGCTTCTTTCAAAACCCAAAGACACTGTTGGCATCTGCTGTATTTTTTGCTAATTGTATGTCCAGGACTCTTTCTTAAATTGAAACTTACATGAATACATTTTGCTTGAAAACACTACATGTTATGTCCAGTACTCTATCTTTAATTTGATCTCAAATGTCCAGCAGAAACCTTAAGCCCACATCAACTATGAAGACTGCTTTAGGAGACTTAGGAACAGTAATAAAATGAACAGCCTATTGGCTTTGGGAAGGGAAAATAGAATTTGCAGGCTATAAGATGCCCACAAACTCTATCAGAGCTAAAGAAGTGACTACTGGTCAAAGGAGATTTCCATTTAAACCTTGTGGGATTTGAACCTGGGTCTCCTGTATGGGAGAATCAGTACTCGAACCACTAGACTACAGAGGATGAGTTGAAGCTGGGCCAGTAAAATCTGGTCCTGTGTATTGCTGCCTATGCTCAGACTGTTGGCTGGCTGGTACAGTCAGAGTCAATCCCACAAATACATGAAACTATCAGATCTAAAGAAGATGTTTGTTTCTTTCAAAACCCAAAAACACTGTTGGCATCTGATGTATTTTTTGTTAATTGTATGTCCAGGACATTTTCTTCAATTGAAACTTACATGAACATTTAACTTGAAAGCACTAAATGTTATGTCCAGTACTCTATCTTAAATTTTATCTCAAACGTCCAGCAGAAACCTTAAGCCCACATCAACTATGAAGACTGCTTTAGGAGACTTAGGAACAGTAATAAAATGAACAGCCTATTGGCTTTGGGAAGGGAAAATAGCATTTGCAGGCTATAAGATGCCCACAAACTCTATCAGAGCTAAAGAAGTGACTACTGGTCAATGGAGATTTCCACTTAAACCTTGTGGGATTTGAACCTGGGTCTCCCATATGGGAGAATCAGTGCTCTAACCACTAGACTACAAGGATGAGTTGAAGCTGGGCCAGCAAAACCTGGTCCTGTGTATTGCTGCCTATGCTCAGACTGTTGGCTGGCTGGTACCGTCAGAGTCAATCCCACAAATACATGAAAACTATCAGATCTAAAGATTTGTTTGCTTCTTTCAAAACCCAAAGACACTGTTGGCATCTGCTGTATTTTTTGCTAATTGTATGTCCAGGACTCTTTCTTAAATGGAAACTTACATGAATACATTTAGCTTGAAAGCACTAAATGTTATGTCCAGTACTCTATCTTAAATTTGATCTCAAATGCCCAGCAGAAACCTTAAGCCCACATCAACTATGAAGACTGCTTTAGGAGACTTAGGAACAGTAATAAAATGAACAGCCTACTGGCTTTGGGAAGGGAAAACTGAATTTGCAGGCTATAAGATGCCCACAAACTCTATCAGAGCTAAATAGGAGATTTCCACTTAAACCTTGTGGGATTTGAACCTGGGTCTCCTGTATGGGAGAATCAGTGCTCGAACCACTAGACTACAGAGGATGAGTTGAAGCTGGGCCAGTAAAATCTGGTCCTGTGTATTGCTGCCTATGCTCAGACTGTTGGCTGGCTGGTACAGTCAGAGTCAATCCCACAAATACATGAAACTATCAGATCTAAAGAAGATTTGTTTGTTTCTTTCAAAACCCAAAAACACTGTTGGCATCTGATGTATTTTTTGTTAATTGTATGTCCAGGACATTTTCTTCAATTGAAACTTACATGAACTTTTAACTTGAAAGCACTAAATGTTATGTCCAGTACTCTATCTTAAATTTTATCTCAAACGTCCAGCAGAAACCTTAAGCCCACATCAACTATGAAGACTGCTTTAGGAGACTTAGGAAAAGTAATAAAATGAACAGCCTATTGGCTTTGGGAAGGGAAAATAGAATTTGCAGGCTATAAGATGCCCACAAACTCTATCAGAGCTAAAGAAGTGACTACTGGTCAATGGAGATTTCCACTTAAACCTTTTGGGATTTGAACCTGGGTCTCCCATATGGGAGAATCAGTGCTCTTACCACTAGACTACAAGGATAAGTTGAAGCTGGGCCAGCAAAACCTGGTCCTGTGTATTGCTGCCTATGCTCAGACTGTTGGCTGGCTGGTACAGTCAGAGTCATTCCCACAAATACATGAAACTATCAGATCTAAAGAAGATTTGTTTGCTTCTTTCAAATCCCAAAGACACTGTTGGCATCTGCTGTATTTTTTGCTAATTTTATGTCCAGGACTCTTTCTTAAATGGAAACTTACATGAATACATTTAGCTTGAAAGCATTAATGTTATGTCCAGTACTCTATCTTTAATTTGATCTCAAACGTCCAGCAGAAACCTTAAGCCCACATCAACTATGAAGACTGCTTTAGGAGACTTAGGAACAGAAGGAAAATAGAATTTGCAGGCTCTAAGATGCCCACAAAGTCTATCAGAGCTAAAGAAGAGACTACTGGTCAATGGAGATTTCCACTTAAACCTTGTGGGATTTGAACCTGGGTCTCCCATATGGGAGAATCAGTGCTCTAACCACTAGACTACAAGGATGAGTTGAAGCTGGGCCAGCAAAACCTGGTCCTGTGTATTGCTGCCTATGCTCAGACTGTTGGCTGGCTGGTACAGTCAGAGTCATTCCCACAAATACATGAAACTATCAGATCTAAAGAAGATTTGTTTGCTTCTTTCAAATCCCAAAGACACTGTTGGCATCTGCTGTATTTTTTGCTAATTGTATGTCCAGGACTCTTTCTTAAATGGAAACTTACATGAATACATTTAGCTTGAAAGCACTAAATGTTATGTCCAGTACTCTATCTTAAATTTGATCTCAAATGCCCAGCAGAAACCTTAAGCCCACATCAACTATGAAGACTGCTTTAGGAGACTTAGGAACAGTAATAAAATGAACAGCCTACTGGCTTTGGGAAGGGAAAACTGAATTTGCAGGCTATAAGATGCCCACAAACTCTATCAGAGCTAAATAGGAGATTTCCACTTAAACCTTGTGGGATTTGAACCTGGGTCTCCTGTATGGGAGAATCAGTGCTCGAACCACTAGACTACAGAGGATGAGTTGAAGCTGGGCCAGTAAAATCTGGTCCTGTGTATTGCTGCCTATGCTCAGACTGTTGGCTGGCTGGTACAGTCAGAGTCAATCCCACAAATACATGAAACTATCAGATCTAAAGAAGATTTGTTTGTTTCTTTCAAAACCCAAAAACACTGTTGGCATCTGATGTATTTTTTGTTAATTGTATGTCCAGGACATTTTCTTCAATTGAAACTTACATGAACTTTTAACTTGAAAGCACTAAATGTTATGTCCAGTACTCTATCTTAAATTTTATCTCAAACGTCCAGCAGAAACCTTAAGCCCACATCAACTATGAAGACTGCTTTAGGAGACTTAGGAAAAGTAATAAAATGAACAGCCTATTGGCTTTGGGCAGGGAAAATAGCATTTGCAGGCTATAAGATGCCCACAAACTCTATCAGAGCTAAAGAAGTGACTACAGGTCAATGGAGATTTCCACTTAAACATTATGGGATTTGAACCTGGGTCTCCCATATGGGAGAATCAGTGCTCTAACCACTAGACTACAAGGATGAGTTGAAGCTGGGCCAGCAAAACCTGGTCCTGTGTATTGGTGCCTATGCTCAGACTGTTGGCTGGCTGGTACCGTCAGAGTCAATCCCACAAATACATGAAAACTATCAGATCTAAAGATTTGTTTGCTTCTTTCAAAACCCAAAGACACTGTTGGCATCTGCTGTATTTTTTGCTAATTGTATGTCCAGGACTCTTTCTTAAATGGAAACTTACATGAATACATTTAGCTTGAAAGCACTAAATGTTATGTCCAGTACTCTATCTTAAATTTGATCTCAAATGCCCAGCAGAAACCTTAAGCCCACATCAACTATGAAGACTGCTTTAGGAGACTTAGGAACAGTAATAAAATGAACAGCCTACTGGCTTTGGGAAGGGAAAACTGAATTTGCAGGCTATAAGATGCCCACAAACTCTATCAGAGCATAATAGGAGATTTCCACTTAAACCTTGTGGGATTTGAACCTGGGTCTCCTGTATGGGAGAATCAGTGCTCGAACCACTAGACTACAGAGGATGAGTTGAAGCTGGGCCAGTAAAATCTGGTCCTGTGTATTGCTGCCTATGCTCAGACTGTTGGCTGGCTGGTACAGTCAGAGTCAATCCCACAAATACATGAAACTATCAGATCTAAAGAAGATTTGTTTGTTTCTTTCAAAACCCAAAAACACTGTTGGCATCTGATGTATTTTTTGTTAATTGTATGTCCAGGACATTTTCTTCAATTGAAACTTACATGAACATTTAACTTGAAAGCACTAAATGTTATGTCCAGTACTCTATCTTAAATTTTATCTCAAACGTCCAGCAGAAACCTTAAGCCCACATCAACTATGAAGACTGCTTTAGGAGACTTAGGAACAGTAATAAAATGAACAGCCTATTGGCTTTGGGAAGGGAAAATAGCATTTGCAGGCTATAAGATGCCCACAAACTCTATCAGAGCTAAAGAAGTGACTACTGGTCAATGGAGATTTCCACTTAAACCTTGTGGGATTTGAACCTGGGTCTCCCATATGGGAGAATCAGTGCTCTAACCACTAGACTACAAGGATGAGTTGAAGCTGGGCCAGCAAAACCTGGTCCTGTGTATTGCTGCCTATGCTCAGACTGTTGGCTGGCTGGTACAGTCAGAGTCAATCCCACAAATACATGAAAACTATCAGATCTAAAGATTTGTTTGCTTCTTTCAAAACCCAAAGACACTGTTGGCAACTGCTGTATTTTTTGTTAATTGTATGTCCAGGACTCTTTCTTAAATGGAAACTTAAATGAATACATTTAGCTTGAAAGCACTAAATGTTATATCCAGTACTCTATCTTAAATTTGATCTCAAATGTCCAGCAGAAACCTTAAGCCCACATCAACTATGAAGACTGCTTTAGGAGACTTAGGAACAGTAATAAAATGAACAGCCTATTGGCTTTGGGAAGGGAAAATAGAATTTGCAGGCTATAAGATGCCCACAAACTCTATCAGAGCTAAAGAAGTGACTACTGGTCAATGGAGATTTCCACTTAAACCTTGTGGGATTTGAACCTGGGTCTCCCATATGGGAGAATCAGTGCTCTAACCACTAGACAACAAGGATGAGTTGAAGCTGGGCCAGCAAAACCTGGTCCTGTGTATTGCTGCCTATGCTCAGACTGTTGGCTGGCTGGTACAGTCAGAGTCAATCCCACAAATACATGAAACTATCAGATCTAAAGAAGATTTGTTTGTTTCTTTCAAAACCCAAAAACACTGTTGGCATCTGATGTACTTTTTTGTTAATTGTATGTCCAGGACATTTTCTTCAATTGAAACTTACATGAACATTTAACTTGAAAGCACTAAATGTTATGTCCAGTACTCTATCTTAAATTTTATCTCAAACGTCCAGCAGAAACCTTAAGCCCACATCAACTATGAAGACTGCTTTAGGAGACTTAGGAACAGAAGGAAAATAGAATTTGCAGGCTCTAAGATGCCCACAAAGTCTATCAGAGCTAAAGAAGAGACTACTGGTCAATGGAGATTTCCACTTAAACCTTGTGGGATTTGAACCTGGGTCTCCCATATGGGAGAATCAGTGCTCTAACCACTAGACTACAAGGATGAGTTGAAGCTGGGCCAGCAAAACCTGGTCCTGTGTATTGCTGCCTATGCTCAGACTGTTGGCTGGCTGGTACAGTCAGAGTCAATCCCACAAATACATGAAACTATCAGATCTAAAGAAGATTTGTTTGCTTCTTTCAAATCCCAAAGACACTGTAGGCATCTGCTGTATTTTTTGCTAATTTTATGTCCAGGACTCTTTCTTAAATGGAAACTTACATGAATACATTTAGCTTGAAAGCATTAATGTTATGTCCAGTACTCTATCTTTAATTTGATCTCAAATGTCCAGCAGAAACCTTAAGCCCACATCAACTATGAAGACTGCTTTAGGAGACTTAGGAACAGTAATAAAATGAACAGCCTATTGGCTTTGGGAAGGGAAAATAGAATTTGCAGGCTATAAGATGCCCACAAACTCTATCAGAGCTAAAGAAGTGACTACTGGTCATTGGAGATTTCCACTTAAACCTTGTGGGACTTCAACCTGGGTCTCCCATATGGGAGAATCAGTGCTCTAACCACTAGACTACAAGGATGAGTTGAAGCTGAAGATTTGTTTGTTTCTTTCAAAACCCAAAAACACTGTTGGCATCTGATGTATTTTTTGTCAATTGTATGTCCAGGACATTTTCTTCAATTGAAACTTACATGAACATTTAACTTGAAAGCACTAAATGTCATGTCCAGTACTCTATCTTAAATTTTATCTCAAACGTCCAGCAGAAACCTTAAGCCCACATCAACTATGAAGACTGCTTTAGGAGACTTAGGAACAGTAATAAAATGAACAGCCTATTGGCTTTGGGAAGAGAAAATAGACTTTGCAGGCTATAAGATGCCCACAAACTCTATCAGAGTTAAAGAAGTGACTACTGGTCAATGGAGATTTCCACTTAAACCTTGTGGGAGTTGAACCTGGGTCTCCCATATGGGAGAATCAGTGCTCTAACAACTAGACTACAAGGATGAGTTGAAGCTGGGCCAGCAAAACCTGGTCCTGTGTATTGCTGCCCATGCTCAGACTGTTGGCTGGCTGGTACAGTCAGAGTCAATCCCACAAATACATGAAAACTATCAGATCTAAAGATTTGTTTGCTTCTTTCAAAACCCAAAGACACTGTTGGCAACTGCTGTATTTTTTGCTAATTGTATGTCCAGGACTCTTTCTTAAATGGAAACTTAAATGAATACATTTAGCTTGAAAGCACTAAATGTTATGTCCAGTACTCTATCTTAAATTTGATCTCAAATGTCCAGCAGAAACCTTAAGCATACATCAACTATGAAGACTGCTTTAGGATACTTAGGAACAGTAATAAAATGAACAGCCTATTGGCTTTGGGAAGGGAAAATAGAATTTGCAGGCTATAAGATGCCCACAAACTCTATCAGAGCTAAAGAAGTGACTACTGGTCAATGGAGATTTCCACTTAAACCTTGTGGGATTTGAACCTGGGTCTCCCATATGGGAGAATCAGTGCTCTAACCACTAGACTACAAGGATGAGTTGAAACTGGGCCAGCAAAACCTGGTCCTGTGTATTGCTGCCTATGCTCAGACTGTTGGCTGGCTGGTACAGTCAGAGTCAATCCCACAAATACATGAAAACTATCAGATCTAAAGAAGACTTGTTTGCTTCTTTCAAAACCCAAAGACACTGTTGGCATCTGCTGTATTTTTTGCTAATTGTATGTCCAGGACTCTTTCTTAAATTGAAACTTACAAGAATACATTTTGCTTGAAAACACTAAATGTTATGTCCAGTACTCTATCTTTAATTTGATCTCAAATGTCCAGCAGAAACCTTAAGCCCACATCAACTATGAAGACTGCTTTAGGAGACTTAGGAACAGTAATAAAATGAACAGCCTACTGGCTTTGGGAAGGGAAAACTGAATTTGCAGGCTATAAGATGTCCACAAACTCTATCAGAGCTAAATAAGTGGTTACTGCTCAAAGGAGATTTCCACTTAAACCTTGTGGGATTTGAACCTGGGTCTCCTGTATGGGAGAATCAGTGCTCGAACCACTAGACTACAAGGATGAGTTGAAGCTGGGCCAGCAAAACCTGGTCCTGTGTATTGCTGCCTATGCTCAGACTGTTGGCTGGCTGGTACAATCAGAGTCAATCCCACAAATACATGAAAACTATCAGATCTAAAGATTTGTTTGCTTCTTTCAAAACCCAAAGACACTGTTGGCAACTGCTGTATTTTTTGCTAATTGTATGTCCAGGACTCTTTCTTAGATGGAAACTTAAATGAATACATTTAGCTTGAAAGCACTAAATGTTATGTCCAGTACTCTATCTTAAATTTGATCTCAAATGTCCAGCAGAAATCTTAAGCCCACATCAACTATGAAGACTGCTTTAGGAAACTTAGGAACAGAAGGAAAATAGAATTTGCAGGCTCTAAGATGCCCACAAAGTCTATCAGAGCTAAAGAAGAGACTACTGGTCAATGGAGATTTCCACTTAAACCTTGTGGGATTTGAACCTGGGTCTCCCATATGGGAGAATCAGTGCTCTAACCACTAGACTACAAGGATGAGTTGAAGCTGGGCCAGCAAAACCTGGTCCTGTGTATTGCTGCCTATGCTCAGACTGTTAGCTGGCTGGTACAGTCAGAGTCAATCCCACAAATACATGAAAACTATCAGATCTAAAGATTTGTTTGCTTCTTTCAAATCCCAAAGACACTGTTGGCATCTGCTATATTTTTTGCTAATTTTATGTCCAGGACTCTTTCTTAAATGGAAACTTACATGAATACATTTAGCTTGAAAGCATTCATGTTATGTCCAGTACTCTATCTTTAATTTGATCTCAAATGTCCAGCAGAAACCTTAAGCCCACATCAACTATGAAGACTGCTTTAGGGTACTTAGGAACAGTAATAAAATGAACAGCCTATTGGCTTTGGGAAGGGAAAATAGAATTTGCAGGCTATAAGATGCCCACAAACTCTATCAGAGCTAAAGAAGTGACTACTGGTCAATGGAGATTTCCACTTAAACATTGTGGGATTTGAACCTGGGTCTCCCATATGGGAGAATCAGTGCTCTAACCACTAGACTACAAGGATGAGTTGTAGCTTGGCCAGCAAAACCTGGTCCTGTGTATTGCTGCCTATGCTCAGACTGTTGGCTGGCTGGTACAGTCAGAGTCAATCCCACAAATACATTAAAACTATCAGATCTAAAGAAGACTTGTTTGCTTCTTTCAAAACCCAAAGACACTGTTGGCATCTGCTGTATTTTTTGCTAATTGTATGTCCAGGACTCTTTCTTAAATTGAAACTTACATGAATACATTTTGCTTGAAAACACTAAATGTTATGTCCAGTACTCTATCTTTAATTTGATCTCAAATGTCCAGCAGAAACCTTAAGCCCACATCAACTATGAAGACTGCTTTAGGAGACTTAGGAACAGAAGGAAAATAGAATTTGCAGGCTCTAAGATGCCCACAAAGTCTATCAGAGCTAAAGAAGAGACTACTGGTCAATGGAGATTTTCACTTAAACCTTGTGGGATTTGAACCTGGGTCTCCCATATGGGAGAATCAGTGCTCTAACCATTAGACTACAAGGATGAGTTGTAGCTGGGTCAGCAAAACCTGGTCCTGTGTATTGCTGCCTATGCTCAGACTGTTGGCTGGCTGGTACAGTCAGAGTCAATCCCACAAATACATTAAAACTATCAGATCTAAAGAAGACTTGTTTGCTTCTTTCAAAACCCAAAGACACTGTTGGCATCTGCTGTATTTTTTGCTAATTGTATGTCCAGGACTCTTTCTTAAATTGAAACTTACATGAATACATTTTGCTTGAAAACACTAAATGTTATGTCCAGTACTCTATCTTTAATTTGATCTCAAATGTCCAGCAGAAACCTTAAGCCCACATCAACTATGAAGACTGCTTTAGGAGACTTAGGAACAGAAGGAAAATAGAATTTGCAGGCTCTAAGATGCCCACAAAGTCTATCAGAGCTAAAGAAGAGACTACTGGTCAATGGAGATTTCCACTGAAACCTTGTGGGATTTGAACCTGGGTCTCCCATATGGGAGAATCCGTGCTCTAACCACTAGACTACAAGGATGAGTTGAAGCTGGCCAGCAAAACCTGGTCCTGTTTATTGCTGCCTATGCTCAGACTGTTGGCTGGCTGGTACAGTCAGAGTCAATCCCACAAATAAATGAAACTATCAGATCTAAAGAAGATTTGTTTGTTTTTTTCAAAACCCAAAAACACTGTTGGCATCTGATGTATTTTTTGTTAATTGTATGTCCAGGACATTATCTTCAATTGAAACTTACATGAACATTTAGCTTGAAAGCATTAATGTTATGTCCAGTACTCTATCTTTAATTTGATCTCAAATGTCCAGCAGAAACCTTAAGCCCACATCAACTATGAAGACTGCTTTAGGGTACTTAGGAACAGTAATAAAATTAACAGCCTATTGGCGTTGGGAAGGGAAAATAGAATTTGCAGGCTATAAGATGCCCACAAACTCTATCAGAGCTAAAGAAGTGCCTACTGGTCAATGGAGATTTCCACTTAAACCTTGTGGGATTTGAACCTGGGTCTCCCATATGGGAGAATCAGTGCTCTAACCACTAGACTACAAGGATGAGTTGAAGCAGGGTCAGCAAAACCTGGTCCTGTGTATTGCTGCCTACGCTCAGACTGTTGGCTGGCTGGTACAGACAGAGTCAATCCCACAAATACATGAAAACTATCAGATCTAAAGAAGACTTGTTTGCTTCTTTCAAAACCCAAAGACACTGTTGGCATCTGCTGTATTTTTTGCTAATTGTATGTCCAGGACTCTTTCTTAAATTGAAACTTACATGAATACATTTTGCTTGAAAACACTAAATGTTATGTCCATTACTCTATCTTTAATTTGATCTCAAATGTCCAGCAGAAACCTTAAGCCCACATCAACTATGAAGACGGCTTTAGGAGACTTAGGAACAGTAATAAAATGAACAGCCTACTGGCTTTGGGAAGGGAAAACTGAATTTGCAGGCTATAAGATGTCCACAAACTCTATCAGAGCTAAATAAGTGGTTACTGCTCAAAGGAGATTTCCACTTAAACCTTGTGGGATTTGAACCTGGGTCTCCTGTATGGGAGAATCAGTGCTCAAACCACTAGACTACAGAGGATGAGTTGAAGCAGGGCCAGTAAAATCTGGTCCTGTGTATTGCTGCCTATGCTCAGACTGTTGGCTGGCTGGTACAGTCAGAGTCAATCCCACAAATACATGAAACTATCAGATCTAGAGAAGATTTGTTTGTTTCTTTCAAAACCCAAAGACACTGTTGGCAACTGCTGTATTTTTTGCTAATTGTATGTCCAGGACTCTTTCTTAAATGGAAACTTAAATGAATACATTTAGCTTGAAAGCACTAAATGTTATGTCCAGTACTCTATCTTAAATTTGATCTCAAATGTCCAGCAGAAACCTTAAGCCCACATCAACTATGAAGACTGCTTTAGAAGACTTAGGAACAGTAATAAAATTAACAGCCTATTGGCTTTGGGAAGGGAAAATAGCATTTGCAGGCTATAAGATGCCCACAAACTCTATCAGAGCTAAAGAAGTGACTACTGGTCAATGGAGATTTCCACTTAAACCTTGTGGGATTTGAACCTGGGTCTCCCATATGGGAGAATCAGTGCTCTAACCACTAGACTACAAGGATGAGTTGAAGCTGGGCCAGCAAAACCTGGTCCTGTGTATTGCTGCCTATGCTCAGACTGTTGGCTGGCTGGTACAGTCAGAGTCAATCCCACAAATACATGAAAACTATCAGATCTAAAGATTTGTTTGCTTCTTTCAAAACCCAAAGACACTGTTGGCAACTGCTGTATTTTTTGCTAATTGTATGTCCAGGACTCTTTCTTAAATGGAAACTTAAATGAATACATTTAGCTTGAAAGCACTAAATGTTATGTCCAGTACTCTATCTCAAATTTGATCTCAAATGTCCAGCAGAAACCTTAAGCCCACATCAACTATGAAGACTGCTTTAGGAGACTTAGGAACAGTAATAAAATGAACAGCCTACTGGCTTTGGGAAGGGAAAACTGAATTTGCAGGCTATAAGATGTCCACAAACTCTATCAGAGCTAAATAAGTGGTTACTGCTCAAAGGAGATTTCCACTTAAACCTTGTGGGATTTGAACCTGGGTCTCCTGTATGGGAGAATCAGTGCTCAAACCACTAGACTACAGAGGATGAGTTGAAGCTGGGCCAGCAAAACCTGGTCCTGTGTATTGCTGCCTATGCTCAGACTGTTGGCTGGCTGGTACAGTCAGAGTCAATCCCACAAATACATGAAAACTATCAGATCTAAAGATTTGTTTGCTTCTTTCAAAACCCAAAGACACTGTTGGCAACTGCTGTATTTTTTGCTAATTGTATGTCCAGGACTCTTTCTTAAATGGAAACTTAAATGAATACATTTAGCTTGAAAGCACTAAATGTTATATCCAGTACTCTATCTTAAATTTGATCTCAAATGTCCAGCAGAAACCTTAAGCCCACATCAACTATGAAGACTGCTTTAGGAGACTTAGGAACAGTAATGAAATGAACAGCCTATTGGCTTTGGGAAGGGAAAATAGAATTTGCAGGCTATAAGATGCCCACAAACTCTATCAGAGCTAAAGAAGTGACTACTGGTCAATGGAGATTTCCACTTAAACCTTGTGGGATTTGAACCTGGGTCTCCCATATGGGAGAATCAGTGCTCTAACCACTAGACTACAAGGATGAGTTGAAGCTGGGCCAGCAAAACCTGGTCCTGTGTATTGCTGCCTATGCTCAGACTGTTGGCTGGCTGGTACAGTCAGAGTCAATCCCACAAATACATGAAAACTATCAGATCTAAAGAAGACTTGTTTGCTTCTTTCAAAACCCAAAAACACTGTTGGCATCTGATGTATTTTTTGTTAATTGTATGTCCAGGACATTTTCTTCAATTGAAACTTACATGAACATTTAACTTGAAAGCACTAAATGTTATGTCCAGTACTCTATCTTAAATTTTATCTCAAACGTCCAGCAGAAACCTTAAGCCCACATCAACTATGAAGATTGCTTTAGGAGACTTAGGAACAGTAGTAAAATGAACAACCTACTGGCTTTGGGAAGGGAAAATAGAATTTGCAGGCTCTAAGATGCCCACAAAGTCCATCAGAGCTAAAGAAGAGACTACTGGTCAATGGAGATTTCCACTTAAACCTTGTGGGATTTGAACCTGGGTCTCCCATATGGGAGAATCAGTGCTCTAACCACTAGACTACAAGGATGAGTTGAAGCTGGCCAGCAAAACCTGGTCCTGTTTATTGCTGCCTATGCTCAGACTGTTGGCTGGCTGGTACAGTCAGAGTCAATCCCACAAATACATGAAACTATCAGATCTAAAGAAGATTTGTTTGTTTTTTTCAAAACCCAAAAACACTGTTGGCATCTGATGTATTTTTTGTTAATTGTATGTCCAGGACATTATCTTCAATTGAAACTTACATGAACATTTAACTTGAAAGCACTAAATGTTATGTCCAGTACTCTATCTTAAATTTTATCTCAAGCATCCAGCAGAAACCTTAAGCCCACATCAACTATGAAGACTGCTTTAGGAGACTTAGGAACAGTAGTAAAATGAACAACCTACTGGCTTTGGGAAGGGAAAATAGAATTTGCAGGCTCTAAGATGCCCACAAAGTCTATCAGAGCTTAAGATGAGACTACTGGTCAATTGAGATTTCTACTTAAACCTTGTGGGATTTGAACCTGGGTCTCCCATATGGGAGAATCAGTGCTCTAACCACTAGACTACAAGGATGAGTTGAAGCTGGGCCAGCAAAACCTGGTCCTGTGTATTGCTGCCTATGCTCAGACTGTTTGCTGGCTGGTACAGTCAGAGTCAATCCCACAAATACATGAAACTATCAGATCTAAAGAAGATTTGTTTGTTTCTTTCAAAACCCAAAAACACTGTTGGCATCTGATGTATTTTTTGTTAATTGTATGTCCAGGACATTTTCTTCAATTGAAACTTACATGAATACATTTAGCTTGAAAGCACTAAATGTTATGTCCAGTACTCTATCTTAAATTTGATCTCAAATGTCCAGCAGAAACCTTAAGCCCACATCAACTATGAAGACTGCTTTAGGAGACTTAGGAACAGTAATAAAATGAACAGCCTACTGGCTTTGGGAAGGGAAAACTGAATTTGCAGGCTATAAGATGCCCACAAACTCTATCAGAGCTAAATAAGTGGTTACTGCTCAAAGGAGATTTCCACTTAAACCTTGTGGGATTTGAACCTGGGTCTCCTGTATGGGAGAATCAGTGCTCGAACCACTAGACTACAGAGGATGAGTTGAAGCTGGGCCAGTAAAATCTGGTCCTGTGTATTGCTGCCTATGCTCAGACTGTTGGCTGGCTGGTACAGTCAGAGTCAATCCCACAAATACATGAAACTATCAGATCTAAAGAAGATTTGTTTGTTTCTTTCAAAACCCAAAAACACTTTTGGCATCTGATGTATTTTTTGTTAATTTTATGTCCAGGACATTTTCTTCAATTGAAACTTACATGAACATTTAACTTGAAAGCACTAAATGTTATGTCCAGTACTCTATCTTAAATTTTATCTCAAACGTCCAGCAGAAACCTTAAGCCCACATCAACTATGAAGACTGCTTTAGGAGACTTAGGAACAGTAATAAAATGAACAGCCTATTGGCTTTGGGAAGGGAAAATAGCATTTGCAGGCTATAAGATGCCCACAAACTCTATCAGAGCTAAAGAAGTGACTACTGGTCAATGGAGATTTCCACTTAAACCTTGTGGGATTTGAACCTGGGTCTCCCATATGGGAGAATCAGTGCTCTAACCACTAGACTACAAGGATGAGTTGAAGCTGGGCCAGCAAAACCTGGTCCTGTGTATTGCTGCCTATGCTCAGACTGTTGGCTGGCTGGTACAGTCAGAGTCAATCCCACAAATACATGAAAACTATCAGATCTAAAGATTTGTTTGCTTCTTTCAAAACCCAAAGACACTGTTGGCAACTGCTGTATTTTTTGCTAATTGTATGTCCAGGACTTTTTCTTAAATGGAAACTTAAATGAATACATTTAGCTTGAAAGCACTAAATGTTATGTCCAGTACTCTATCTTAAATTTGATCTCAAATGTCCAGCAGAAACCTTAAGCCCACATCAACTATGAAGACTGCTTTAGGAAACTTAGGAACAGTAATAAAATGAACAGCCTATTGGCTTTGGGAAGGGAAAATAGAATTTGCAGGCTATAAGATGCCCACAAACTCTATCAGAGCTAAAGAAGTGACTACTGGTCAATGGAGATTTCCACTTAAACCTTGTGGGATTTGAACCTGGGTCTCCCATATGGGAGAATCAGTGCTCTAATCACTAGACAACAAGGATAAGTTGAAGCTGGGCCAGCAAAACCTGGTCCTGTGTATTGCTGCCTATGCTCAGACTGTTGGCTGGCTGGTACAGTCAGAGTCAATCCCACAAATACATGAAACTATCAGATCTAAAGAAGATTTGTTTGTTTCTTTCAAAACCCAAAAACACTGTTGGCATCTGATGTACTTTTTTGTTAATTGTATGTCCAGGACATTTTCTTCAATTGAAACTTACATGAACATTTAACTTGAAAGCACTAAATGTTATGTCCAGTACTCTATCTTAAATTTTATCTCAAACGTCCAGCAGAAACCTTAAGCCCACATCAACTATGAAGACTGCTTTAGGAGACTTAGGAACAGAAGGAAAATAGAATTTGCAGGCTCTAAGATGCCCACAAAGTCTATCAGAGCTAAAGAAGAGACTACTGGTCAATGGAGATTTCCACTTAAACCTTGTGGGGGTATTGAACCTGGGTCTCCCATATGGAAGAATCAGTGCTCTAACCACTAGACTGCTAGGATGAGTTGAAGCTGGGCCAGCAAAACCTGGTCCTGTGTATTGCTGCCTATGCTCAGACTGTTGGCTGGCTGGTACAGTCAGAGTCAATCCCACAAATACATGAAACTATCAGATCTAAAGAAGATTTGTTTGCTTCTTTCAAAACCCAAAGACACTGTTGGCATCTGCTGTATTTTTTGCTAATTTTATGTCCAGGACTCTTTCTTAAATGGAAACTTACATGAATACATTTAGCTTGAAAGCATTAATGTTATGTCCAGTACTCTATCTTTAATTTGATCTCAAATGTCCAGCAGAAACCTTAAGCCCACATCAACTATGAAGACTGCTTTAGGGTACTTAGGAACAGTAATAAAATGAACAGCCTATTGGCTTTGGGAAGGGAAAATAGAATTTGCAGGCTATAAGATGCCCACAAACTCTATCAGAGCTAAAGAAGTGACTACTGGTCAATGGAGATTTCCACTTAAACCTTGTGGGATTTGAACCTGGGTCTCCCATATGGGAGAATCAGTGCTCTAACCACTAGACTACAAGGATGAGTTGAAGCTGGGTCAGCAAAACCTGGTCCTGTGTATTGCTGCCTATGCTCAGACTGTTGGCTGGCTGGTACAGTCAGAGTCAATCCCACAAATACATGAAAACTATCAGATCTAAAGATTTGTTTGCTTCTTTCAAAACCCAAAGACACTGTTGGCAACTGCTGTATTTTTTGCTAATTGTATGTCCAGGACTCTTTCTTAAATGGAAACTTAAATGAATACATTTAGCTTGAAAGCACTAAATGTTATATCCAGTATTCTATCTTAAATTTGATCTCAAATGTCCAGCAGAAACCTTAAGCCCACATCAACTATGAAGACTGCTTTAGGAGACTTAGGAACAGTAATAAAATGAACAGCCTATTGGCTTTGGGAAGGGAAAATAGAATTTGCCGGCTATAAGATGCCCACAAACTCTATCAGAGCTAAAGAAGTGACTACTGGTCAATGGAGATTTCCACTTAAACCTTGTGGGACTTGAACCTGGGTCTCCCATATGGGAGAATCAGTGCTCTAACCACTAGACTACAAGGATGAGTTGAAGCTGGGCCAGCAAAACCTGGTCCTGTGTATTGCTGCCTATGCTCAGACGGTTTGCTGGCTGGTACAGTCAGAGTCAATCCCACAAATACATTAAAACTATCAGATCTAAAGAAGACTTGTTTGCTTCTTTCAAAACCCAAAGACACTGTTGGCATCTGCTGTATTTTTTGCTAATTGTATGTCCAGGACTCTTTCTTAAATTGAAACTTACATGAATACATTTTGCTTGAAAACACTAAATGTTATGTCCAGTACTCTATCTTTAATTTGATCTCAAATGTCCAGCAGAAACCTTAAGCCCACATCAACTATGAAGACTGCTTTAGGAGACTTAGGAACAGTAATAAAATGAACAGCCTACTGGCTTTGGGAAGGGAAAATAGAATTAGCAGGCCCTAAGATGCCCACAAAGTCTATCAGAGCTAAAGAAGACACTACTGGTCAATGGAGAATTCCCTTGAAACCTTGTGGGATTTGAACCTGGGTCTCCTGTATGGGAGAATCAGTGCTCTAACCACTAGACTACAGAGGATGAGTTGAAGCTGGGCCAGTAAAATCTGGTCCTGTGTATCAGACTGTTGGCTGGCTGGTACAGTCAGAGTCAATCCCACAAATACATGAAACTATCAGATCTAAAGAAGATTTGTTTGTTTTTTTCAAAACCCAAAAACACTGTTGGCATCTGATGTATTTTTTGTTAATTGTATGTCCAGGACATTATCTTCAATTGAAACTTACATGAACATTTAACTTGAAAGCACTAAATGTTATGTCCAGTACTCTATCTTAAATTTTATCTCAAGCGTCCAGCAGAAACCTTAAGCCCACATCAACTATGAAGACTGCTTTAGGAGACTTAGGAATAGTAGTAAAATGAACAACCTACTGGCTTTGGGAAGGGCAAATAGAATTTGCAAGCTCTAAGATGCCCACAAAGTCTATCAGAGCTTAAGAAGAGACTACTGGTCAATTGAGATTTCCACTTAAACCTTGTGGGATTTGAACCTGGGTCTCCCATATGGGAGAATCAGTGCTCTAACCACTAGACTACAAGGATGAGTTGAAGCTGGGCCAGCAAAACCTGGTCCTGTGTATTGCTGCCTATGCTCAGACTGTTTGCTGGCTGGTACAGTCAGAGTCAATCCCACAAATACATGAAACTATCAGATCTAAAGAAGATTTGTTTGTTTCTTTCAAAACCCAAAAACACTGTTGGCATCTGATGTATTTTTTGTTAATTGTATGTCCAGGACATTTTCTTCAATTGAAACTTACATGAATACATTTAGCTTGAAAGCACTAAATGTTATGTCCAGTACTCTATCTTAAATTTGATCTCAAATGTCCAGCAGAAACCTTAAGCCGACATCAACTATGAAGACTGCTTTAGGAGACTTAGGAACAGTAATAAAATGAACAGCCTACTGGCTTTGGGAAGGGAAAACTGAATTTGCAGGCTATAAGATGCCCACAAACTCTATCAGAGCTAAAAAAGTGGTTACTGCTCAAAGGAGATTTCCACTTAAACCTTGTGGGATTTGAACCTGGGTCTCCCATATGGGAGAATCAGTGCTCTAACCACTAGACTACAAGGATGAGTTGAAGCTGGGCCAGTAAAATCTGGTCCTGTGTATTGCTGCCTATGCTCAGACTGTTGGCTGGCTGGTACAGTCAGAGTCAATCCCACAAATACATGAAACTATCAGATCTAAAGAAGATTTGTTTGCTTCTTTCAAATCCCAAAGACACTGTTGGCATCTGTTGTATTTTTTGCTAATTTTATGTCCAGGACTCTTTCTTAAATTGAAACTTACATGAATACATTTTGCTTGAAAACACTAAATGTTATGTCCAGTACTCTATCTTTAATTTGATCTCAAATGTCCAGCAGAAACCTTAAGCCCACATCAACTATGAAGACTGCTTTAGGAGACTTAGGAACAGTAATAAAATGAACAGCCTACTGGCTTTGGGAAGGGAAAACTGAATTTGCAGGCTATAAGATGTCCACAAACTCTATCAGAGCTAAGTAAGTGGTTACTGCTCAAAGGAGATTTCCACTTAAACCTTGTGGGATTTGAACCTGGGTCTCCTGTATGGGAGAATCAGTGCTCGAACCACTAGACTACAAGGATGAGTTGAAGCTGGGCCAGCAAAACCTGGTCCTGTGTATTGCTGCCTATGCTCAGACTGTTGGCTGGCTGGTACAGTCAGAGTCAATCCCACAAATACATGAAAACTATCAGATCTAAAGATATGTTTGCTTCTTTCAAAACCCAAAGACACTGTTGGCAACTGCTGTATTTTTTGCTAATTGTATGTCCAGGACTCTTTCTTAAATGGAAACTTAAATGAATACATTTAGCTTGAAAGCACTAAATGTTATGTCCAGTACTCTATCTTAAATTTGATCTCAAATGTCCAGCAGAAACCTTAAGCCCACATCAACTATGAAGACTGCTTTAGGAGACTTAGGAACAGTAATACAATTAACAGCCTATTGGCTTTGGGAAGGGAAAATAGAATTTGCAGGCTATAAGACGCCCACAAACTCTATCAGAGCTAAAGAAGTGACTACTGGTCAATGGAGATTTCCACTTAAACCTTGTGGGATTTGAACCTGGGGCTCCCATATGGGAGAATCAGTGCTCTAACCACTAGACTACAAGGATGAGTTGAAGCTGGACCAGCAAAACCTGGTCCTGTGTATTGCTGCCTATGCTCAGACTGTTGGCTGGCTGGTACAGTCAGAGTCAATCCCACAAATACATGAAACTATCAGATCTAAAGAAGATTTGTTTGTTTCTTTCAAAACCCAAAAACACTGTTGGCATCTGATGTATTTTTTGTTAATTGTATGTCCAGGACATTTTCTTCAATTGAAACTTACATGAACATTTAACTTGAAAGCACTAAATGTTATGTCCAGTACTCTATCTTAAATTTTATCTCAAACGTCCAGCAGAAACCTTAAGCCCACATCAACTATGAAGACTGCTTTAGGAAACTTAGGAACAGAAGGAAAATAGAATTTGCAGGCTCTAAGATGCCCACAAAGTCTATCAGAGCTAAAGAAGAGACTACTGGTCAATGGAGATTTCCACTTAAACCTTGTGGGATTTGAACCTGGGTCTCCCATATGGGAGAATCAGTGCTCTAACCACTAGACTACAAGGATGAGTTGAAGCTGGGCCAGCAAAACCTGGTCCTGTGTATTGCTGCCTATGCTCAGACTGTTGGCTGGCTGGTACAGTCAGAGTCAATCCCACAAATACATGAAAACTATCAGATCTAAAGATTTGTTTGCTTCTTTCAAATCCCAAAGACACTGTTGGCATCTGCTATATTTTTTGCTAATTTTATGTCCAGGACTCTTCCTTAAATGGAAACTTACATGAATACATTTAGCTTGAAAGCATTCATGTTATGTCCAGTACTCTATCTTTGATTTGATCTCAAATGTCCAGCAGAAACCTTAAGCCCACATCAACTATGAAGACTGCTTTAGGGTACTTAGGAACAGTAATAAAATGAACAGCCTATTGGCTTTGGGAAGGGAAAATAGAATTTGCAGGCTATAAGATGCCCACAAACTCTATCAGAGCTAAAGAAGTGACTACTGGTCAATGGAGATTTCCACTTAAACCTTGTGGGATTTGAACCTGGGTCTCCCATATGGGAGAATCAGTGCTCTGACCACTAGACTACAAGGATGAGTTGAAGCTGGGCCAGCAAAACCTGGTCCTGTGTATTGCTGCCTATGCTCAGACTGTTGGCTGGCTGGTACAGTCAGAGTCAATCCCACAAATACATTAAAACTATCAGATCTAAAGAAGACTTGTTTGCTTCTTTCAAAACCCAAAGACACTGTTGGCATCTGCTGTATTTTTTGCTAATTGTATGTCCAGGACTCTTTCTTAAATTGAAACTTACATGAATACATTTTGCTTGAAAACACTAAATGTTATGTCCAGTACTCTATCTTTAATTTGATCTCAAATGTCCAGCAGAAACCTTAAGCCCACATCAACTATGAAGACTGCTTTAGGAGACTTAGGAACAGTAATAAAATGAACAGCCTACTGGCTTTGGGAAGGGAAAATAGAATTTGCAGGCCCGAAGATGCCCACAAAGTCTATCAGAGCTAAAGAAGAGACTACTGGTCAATGGAGATTTCCACTGAAACCTTGTGGGATTTGAACCTGGGTCTCCCATATGGGAGAATCAGTGCTCTAACCACTAGACTACAAAGATGAGTTGAAGCTGGCCAGCAAAACCTGGTCCTGTTTATTGCTGCCTATGCTCAGACTGTTGGCTGGCTGGTACAGTCAGAGTCAATCCCACAAATAAATGAAACTATCAGATCTAAAGAAGATTTGTTTGTTTTTTTCAAAACCCAAAAACACTGTTGGCATCTGATGTATTTTTTGTTAATTGTATGTCCAGGACATTATCTTCAATTGAAACTTACATGAACATTTAACTTGAAAGCACTAAATGTTATGTCCAGTACTCTATCTTAAATTTTATCTCAAGCATCCAGCAGAAACCTTAAGCCCACATCAACTATGAAGACTGCTTTAGGAGACTTAGGAACAGTAGTAAAATGAACAACCTACTGGCTTTGGGAAGGGAAAATAGAATTTGCAGGCTCTAAGATGCCCACAAAGTCTATCAGAGCTTAAGAAGAGACTACTGGTCAATTGAGATTTCCACTTAAACCTTGTGGGATTTGAACCTGGGTCTCCCATATGGGAGAATCAGTGCTCTAACCACTAGACTACAAGGATGAGTTGAAGCTGGGCCAGCAAAACCTGGTCCTGTGTATTGCTGCCTATGCTCAGACTGTTTGCTGGCTGGTACAGTCAGAGTCAATCCCACAAATACATGAAACTATCAGATCTAAAGAAGATTTGTTTGTTTCTTTCAAAACCCAAAAACACTGTTGGCATCTGATGTATTTTTTGTTAATTGTATGTCCAGGACATTTTCTTCAATTGAAACTTACATGAATACATTTAGCTTGAAAGCACTAAATGTTATGTCCAGTACTCTATCTTAAATTTGATCTCAAATGTCCAGCAGAAACCTTAAGCCCACATCAACTATGAAGACTGCTTTAGGAGACTTAGGAACAGTAATAAAATGAACAGCCTACTGGCTTTGGGAAGGGAAAACTGAATTTGCAGGCTATAAGATGCCCACAAACTCTATCAGAGCTAAATAAGTGGTTACTGCTCAAAGGAGATTTCCACTTAAACCTTGTGGGATTTGAACCTGGGTCTCATGTATGGAAGAATCAGTGCTCGAACCACTAGACTACAGAGGATGAGTTGAAGCTGGGCCAGTAAAATCTGGTCCTGTGTATTGCTGCCTATGCTCAGACTGTTGGCTGGCTGGTACAGTCAGAGTCAATCCCACAAATACATGAAACTATCAGATCTAAAAAGATTTGTTTGTTTCTTTCAAAACCCAAAAACACTGTTGGCATCTGATGTATTTTTTGTTAATTTTATGTCCAGGACATTTTCTTCAATTGAAACTTACATGAACATTTAACTTGAAAGCACTTAATGTTATGTCCAGTACTCTATCTTAAATTTTATCTCAAACGTCCAGCAGAAACCTTAAGCCCACATCAACTATGAAGACTGCTTTAGGAGACTTAGGAACAGTAATAAAATGAACAGCCTATTGGCTTTGGGAAGGGAAAATAGCATTTGCAGGCTATAAGATGCCCACAAACTCTATCAGAGCTAAAGAAGTGACTACTGGTCAATGGAGATTTCCACTTAAACCTTGTGGGATTTGAACCTGGGTCTCCCATATGGGAGAATCAGTGCTCTAACCACTAGACTACAAGGATGAGTTGAAGCTGGGCCAGCAAAACCTGGTCCTGTGTATTGCTGCCTATGCTCAGACTGTTGGCTGGCTGGAACAGTCAGAGTCAATCCCACAAATACATGAAAACTATCAGATCTAAAGATTTGTTTGCTTCTTTCAAAACCCAAAGACACTGTTGGCAACTGCTGTATTTTTTGCTAATTGTATGTCCAGGACTTTTTCTTAAATGGAAACTTACATGAACATTTAACTTGAAAGCACTAAATGTTATGTCCAGTACTCTATCTTAAATTTTATCTCAAGCATCCAGCAGAAACCTTAAGCCCACATCAACTATGAAGACTGCTTTAGGAGACTTAGGAACAGTAATAAAATGAACAGCCTACTGGCTTTGGGAAGGGAAAATAGAATTTGCAGGCCCTAAGATGCCCACAAAGTCTATCAGAGCTAAAGAAGACACTACTGGTCAATGGAGAATTCCCTTGAAACCTTGTGGGATTTGAACCTGGGTCTCCTGTATGGGAGAATCAGTGCTCTAACCACTAGACTACAGAGGATGAGTTGAAGCTGGGCCAGCAAAACCTGGTCCTATGTGTTGCTGCCTATGCTCAGACTGTTGGCTGGCTGGTACAGTCAGAGTCAATCCCACAAATACATGAAAACTATCAGATCTAAAGAAGATTTGTTTGCTTCTTTCAAAACCCAAAGACACTGTTGGCATCTGATGTATTTTTTGTTAATTTTATGTCCAGGACATTATCTTCAATTGAAACTTACATGAATACATTTAACTTGAAAGCACTAAATGTTATGTCCAGTACTCTATCTTAAATTTTATCTCAAGCGTCCAGCAGAAACCTTAAGCCCACGTCAACTATGAAGACTGCTTTAGGAGACTTAGGAACAGTAGTAAAATGAACAACCTACTGGCTTTGGGAAGGGAAAATAGAATTTGCAGGCTCTAAGATGCCCACAAAGTCTATCAGAGCTTAAGAAGAGACTACTGGTCAATTGAGATTTCTACTTAAACCTTGTGGGATTTGAACCTGGGTCTCCCATATGGGAGAATCAGTGCTCTAACCACTAGACTACAAGGATGAGTTGAAGCTGGGCCAGCAAAACCTGGTCCTGTGTATTGCTGCCTATGCTCAGACTGTTTGCTGGCTGGTACAGTCAGAGTCAATCCCACAAATACATGAAACTATCAGATCTAAAGAAGATTTGTTTGTTTCTTTCAAAACCCAAAAACACTGTTGGCATCTGATGTATTTTTTGTTAATTGTATGTCCAGGACATTTTCTTCAATTGAAACTTACATGAATACATTTAGCTTGAAAGCACTAAATGTTATGTCCAGTACTCTATCTTAAATTTGATCTCAAATGTCCAGCAGAAACCTTAAGCCCACATCAACTATGAAGACTGCTTTAGGAGACTTAGGAACAGTAATAAAATGAACAGCCTACTGGCTTTGGGAAGGGAAAATAGAATTTGCAGGCTCTAAGATGCCCACAATCTCTATCAGAGCTAAAGAAGTGACTACTGGTAAATGGAGATTTCCACTTAAACCTTGTGGGATTTGAACCTGGGTCTCCCATATGGGAGAATCAGTGCTCTAACCACTAGACTACAAGGATGAGTTGAAGCTGGGCCAGCAAAACCTGGTCCTGTGTATCAGACTGTTGGCTGGCTGGTACAGTCAGAGTCAATCCCACAAATACATGAAACTATCAGATCTAAAGAAGATTTGTTTGTTTTTTTCAAAACCCAAAAACACTGTTGGCATCTGATGTATTTTTTGTTAATTGTATGTCCAGGACATTATCTTCAATTGAAACTTACATGAACATTTAACTTGAAAGCACTAAATGTTATGTCCAGTACTCTATCTTAAATTTTATCTCAAGCGTCCAGCAGAAACCTTAAGCCCACATCAACTATGAAGACTGCTTTAGGAGACTTAGGAATAGTAGTAAAATGAACAACCTACTGGCTTTGGGAAGGGCAAATAGAATTTGCAGGCTCTAAGATGCCCACAAAGTCTATAAGAGCTTAAGAAGAGACTACTGGTCAATTGAGATTTCCACTTAAACCTTGTGGGATTTGAACCTGGGACTCCCATATGGGAGAATCAGTGCTCTAACCACTAGACTACAAGGATGAGTTGAAGCTGGGCCAGCAAAACCTGGTCCTGTGTATTGCTGCCTATGCTCAGACTGTTTGCTGGCTGGTACAGTCAGAGTCAATCCCACAAATACATGAAACTATCAGATCTAAAGAAGATTTGTTTGTTTCTTTCAAAACCCAAAAACACTGTTGGCATCTGATGTATTTTTTGTTAATTGTATGTCCAGGACATTTTCTTCAATTGAAACTTACATGAATACATTTAGCTTGAAAGCACTAAATGTTATGTCCAGTACTCTATCTTAAATTTGATCTCAAATGTCCAGCAGAAACCTTAAGCCGACATCAACTATGAAGACTGCTTTAGGAGACTTAGGAACAGTAATAAAATGAACAGCCTACTGGCTTTGGGAAGGGAAAACTGAATTTGCAGGCTATAAGATGCCCACAAACTCTATCAGAGCTAAAAAAGTGGTTACTGCTCAAAGGAGATTTCCACTTAAACCTTGTGGGATTTGAACCTGGGTCTCCCATATGGGAGAATCAGTGCTCTAACCACTAGACTACAAGGATGAGTTGAAGCTGGGCCAGTAAAATCTGGTCCTGTGTATTGCTGCCTATGCTCAGACTGTTGGCTGGCTGGTACAGTCAGAGTCAATCCCACAAATACATGAAACTATCAGATCTAAAGAAGATTTGTTTGCTTCTTTCAAATCCCAAAGACACTGTTGGCATCTGCTGTATTTTTTGCTAATTTTATGTCCAGGACTCTTTCTTAAATTGAAACTTACATGAATACATTTTGTTTGAAAACACTAAATGTTATGTCCAGTACTCTATCTTTAATTTGATCTCAAATGTCCAGCAGAAACCTTAAGCCCACATCAACTATGAAGACTGCTTTAGGAGACTTAGGAACAGTAATAAAATGAACAGCCTACTGGCTTTGGGAAGGGAAAACTGAATTTGCAGGCTATAAGATGTCCACAAACTCTATCAGAGCTAAATAAGTGGTTACTGCTCAAAGGAGATTTCCACTTAAACCTTGTGGGATTTGAACCTGGGTCTCCTGTATGGGAGAATCAGTGCTCGAACCACTAGACTACAAGGATGAGTTGAAGCTGGGCCAGCAAATCCTGGTCCTGTGTTATGCTGCCTATGCTCAGACTGTTGGCTGGCTGGTACAGTCAGAGTCAATCCCACAAATACATGAAAACTATCAGATCTAAAGATATGTTTGCTTCTTTCAAAACCCAAAGACACTGTTGGCAACTGCTGTATTTTTTGCTAATTGTATGTCCAGGACTCTTTCTTAAATGGAAACTTAAATGAATACATTTAGCTTGAAAGCACTAAATGTTATGTCCAGTACTCTATCTTAAATTTGATCTCAAATGTCCAGCAGAAACCTTAAGCCCACATCAACTATGAAGACTGCTTTAGGAGACTTAGGAACAGTAATAAAATTAACAGCCTATTGGCTTTGGGAAGGGAAAATAGAATTTGCAGGCTATAAGACGCCCACAAACTCTATCAGAGCTAAAGAAGTGACTACTGGTCAATGGAGATTTCCACTTAAACCTTGTGGGATTTGAACCTGGGGCTCCCATATGGGAGAATCAGTGCTCTAACCACTAGACTACAAGGATGAGTTGAAGCTGGACCAGCAAAACCTGGTCCTGTGTATTGCTGCCTATGCTCAGACTGTTGGCTGGCTGGTACAGTCAGAGTCAATCCCACAAATACATGAAACTATCAGATCTAAAGAAGATTTGTTTGTTTCTTTCAAATCCCAAAAACACTGTTGGCATCTGATGTATTTTTTGTTAATTGTATGTCCAGGACATTTTCTTCAATTGAAACTTACATGAACATTTAACTTGAAAGCACTAAATGTTATGTCCAGTACTCTATCTTAAATTTTATCTCAAACGTCCAGCAGAAACCTTAAGCCCACATCAACTATGAAGACTGCTTTAGGAAACTTAGGAACAGAAGGAAAATAGAATTTGCAGGCTCTAAGATGCCCACAAAGTCTATCAGAGCTAAAGAAGAGACTACTGGTCAATGGAGATTTCCACTTAAACCTTGCGGGATTTGAACCTGGGTCTCCCATATGGGAGAATCAGTGCTCTAACCACTAGACTACAAGGATGAGTTGAAGCTGGGCCAGCAAAACCTGGTCCTGTGTATTGCTGCCTATGCTCAGACTGTTGGCTGGCTGGTACAGTCAGAGTCAATCCCACAAATACATGAAAACTATCAGATCTAAAGATTTGTTTGCTTCTTTCAAATCCCAAAGACACTGTTGGCATCTGCTATATTTTTTGCTAATTTTATGTCCAGGACTCTTTCTTAAATGGAAACTTACATGAATACATTTAGCTTGAAAGCATTCATGTTATGTCCAGTACTCTATCTTTATTTGATCTCAAATGTCCAGCAGAAACCTTAAGCCCACATCAACTATGAAGACTGCTTTAGGGTACTTAGGAACAGTAATAAAATGAACAGCCTATTGGCTTTGGGAAGGGAAAATAGAATGTGCAGGCTATAAGATGCCCACAAACTCTATCAGAGCTAAAGAAGTGACTACTGGTCAATGGAGATTTCCACTTAAACCTTGTGGGATTTGAACCTGGGTCTCCCATATGGGAGAATCAGTGCTCTAACCACTAGACTACAAGGATGAGTTGAAGCTGGGCCAGCAAAACCTGGTCCTGTGTATTGCTGCCTATGCTCAGACTGTTGGCTGGCTGGTACAGTCAGAGTCAATCCCACAAATACATTAAAACTATCAGATCTAAAGAAGACTTGTTTGCTTCTTTCAAAACCCAAAGACACTGTTGGCATCTGCTGTATTTTTTGCTAATTGTATGTCCAGGACTCTTTCTTAAATTGAAACTTACATGAATACATTTTGCTTGAAAACACTAAATGTTATGTCCAGTACTCTATCTTTAATTTGATCTCAAATGTCCAGCAGAAACCTTAAGCCCACATCAACTATGAAGACTGCTTTAGGAGACTTAGGAACAGTAATAAAATGAACAGCCTACTGGCTTTGGGAAGGGAAAATAGAATTTGCAGGCCCTAAGATGCCCACAAAGTCTATCAGAGCTAAAGAAGAGACTACTGGTCAATGGAGATTTCCACTGAAACCTTGTGGGATTTGAACCTGGGTCTCCCATATGGGAGAATCAGTGCTCTAACCACTAGACTACAAGGATGAGTTGAAGCTGGCCAGCAAAACCTGGTCCTGTTTATTGCTGCCTATGCTCAGACTGTTGGCTGGCTGGTACAGTCAGAGTCAATCCCACAAATAAATGAAACTATCAGATCTAAAGAAGATTTGTTTGTTTTTTTCAAAACCCAAAAACACTGTTGGCATCTGATGTATTTTTTGTTAATTGTATGTCCAGGACATTATCTTCAATTGAAACTTACATGAACATTTAACTTGAAAGCACTAAATGTTATGTCCAGTACTCTATCTTAAATTTTATCTCAAGCATCCAGCAGAAACCTTAAGCCCACATCAACTATGAAGACTGCTTTAGGAGACTTAGGAACAGTAGTAAAATGAACAACCTACTGGCTTTGGGAAGGGAAAATAGAATTTGCAGGCTCTAAGATGCCCACAAAGTCTATCAGAGCTTAAGAAGAGACTACTGGTCAATTGAGATTTCCACTTAAACCTTGTGGGATTTGAACCTGGGTCTCCCATATGGGAGAATCAGTGCTCTAACCACTAGACTACAAGGATGAGTTGAAGCTGGGCCAGCAAAACCTGGTCCTGTGTATTGCTGCCTATGCTCAGACTGTTTGCTGGCTGGTACAGTCAGAGTCAATCCCACAAATACATGAAACTATCAGATCTAAAGAAGATTTGTTTGTTTCTTTCAAAACCCAAAAACACTGTTGGCATCTGATGTATTTTTTGTTAATTGTATGTCCAGGACATTTTCTTCAATTGAAACTTACATGAATACATTTAGCTTGAAAGCACTAAATGTTATGTCCAGTACTCTATCTTAAATTTGATCTCAAATGTCCAGCAGAAACCTTAAGCCCACATCAACTATGAAGACTGCTTTAGGAGACTTAGGAACAGTAATAAAATGAACAGCCTACTGGCTTTCGGAAGGGAAAACTGAATTTGCAGGCTATAAGATGCCCACAAACTCTATCAGAGCTAAATAAGTGGTTACTGCTCAAAGGAGATTTCCACTTAAACCTTGTGGGATTTGAACCTGGGTCTCATGTATGGGAGAATCAGTGCTCGAACCACTAGACTACAGAGGATGAGTTGAAGCTGGGCCAGTAAAATCTGGTCCTGTGTATTGCTGCCTATGCTCAGACTGTTGGCTGGCTGGTACAGTCAGAGTCAATCCCACAAATACATGAAACTATCAGATCTAAAAAGATTTGTTTGTTTCTTTCAAAACCCAAAAACACTGTTGGCATCTGATGTATTTTTTGTTAATTTTATGTCCAGGACATTTTCTTCAATTGAAACTTACATGAACATTTAACTTGAAAGCACTTAATGTTATGTCCAGTACTCTATCTTAAATTTTATCTCAAACGTCCAGCAGAAACCTTAAGCCCACATCAACTATGAAGACTGCTTTAGGAGACTTAGGAACAGTAATAAAATGAACAGCCTATTGGCTTTGGGAAGGGAAAATAGCATTTGCAGGCTATAAGATGCCCACAAACTCTATCAGAGCTAAAGAAGTGACTACTGGTCAATGGAGATTTCCACTTAAACCTTGTGGGATTTGAACCTGGGTCTCCCATATGGGAGAATCAGTGCTCTAACCACTAGACTACAAGGATGAGTTGAAGCTGGGCCAGCAAAACCTGGTCCTGTGTATTGCTGCCTATGCTCAGACTGTTGGCTGGCTGGAACAGTCAGAGTCAATCCCACAAATACATGAAAACTATCAGATCTAAAGATTTGTTTGCTTCTTTCAAAACCCAAAGACACTGTTGGCAACTGCTGTATTTTTTGCTAATTGTATGTCCAGGACTTTTTCTTAAATGGAAACTTACATGAACATTTAACTTGAAAGCACTAAATGTTATGTCCAGTACTCTATCTTAAATTTTATCTCAAGCATCCAGCAGAAACCTTAAGCCCACATCAACTATGAAGACTGCTTTAGGAGACTTAGGAACAGTAATAAAATGAACAGCCTACTGGCTTTGGGAAGGGAAAATAGAATTTGCAGGCCCTAAGATGCCCACAAAGTCTATCAGAGCTAAAGAAGACACTACTGGTCAATGGAGAATTCCCTTGAAACCTTGTGGGATTTGAACCTGGGTCTCCTGTATGGGAGAATCAGTGCTCTAACCACTAGACTACAGAGGATGAGTTGAAGCTGGTCCAGCAAAACCTGGTCCTATGTGTTGCTGCCTATGCTCAGACTGTTGGCTGGCTGGTACAGTCAGAGTCAATCCCACAAATACATGAAAACTATCAGATCTAAAGAAGATTTGTTTGCTTCTTTCAAAACCCAAAGACACTGTTGGCATCTGATGTATTTTTTGTTAATTTTATGTCCAGGACATTATCTTCAATTGAAACTTACATGAACATTTAACTTGAAAGCACTAAATGTTATGTCCAGTACTCTATCTTAAATTTTATCTCAAGCGTCCAGCAGAAACCTTAAGCCCACGTCAACTATGAAGACTGCTTTAGGAGACTTAGGAACAGTAGTAAAATGAACAACCTACTGGCTTTGGGAAGGGAAAATAGAATTTGCAGGCTCTAAGATGCCCACGAAGTCTATCAGAGCTTAAGAAGAGACTACTGGTCAATTGAGATTTCTACTTAAACCTTGTGGGATTTGAACCTGGGTCTCCCATATGGGAGAATCAGTGCTCTAACCACTAGACTACAAGGATGAGTTGAAGCTGGGCCAGCAAAACCTGGTCCTGTGTATTGCTGCCTATGCTCAGACTGTTTGCTGGCTGGTACAGTCAGAGTCAATCCCACAAATACATGAAACTATCAGATCTAAAGAAGATTTGTTTGTTTCTTTCAAAACCCAAAAACACTGTTGGCATCTGATGTATTTTTTGTTAATTGTATGTCCAGGACATTTTCTTCAATTGAAACTTACATGAATACATTTAGCTTGAAAGCACTAAATGTTATGTCCAGTACTCTATCTTAAATTTGATCTCAAATGTCCAGCAGAAACCTTAAGCCCACATCAACTATGAAGACTGCTTTAGGAGACTTAGGAACAGTAATAAAATGAACAGCCTACTGGCTTTGGGAAGGGAAAATAGAATTTGCAGGCTCTAAGATGCCCACAATCTCTATCAGAGCTAAAGAAGTGACTACTGGTCAATGGAGATTTCCACTTAAACCTTGTGGGATTTGAACCTGGGTCTCCCATATGGGAGAATCAGTGCTCTAACCACTAGACTACAAGGATGAGTTGAAGCTGGGCCAGCAAAACCTGGTCCTGTGTATCAGACTGTTGGCTGGCTGGTACAGTCAGAGTCAATCCCACAAATACATGAAACTATCAGATCTAAAGAAGATTTGTTTGTTTTTTTCAAAACCCAAAAACACTGTTGGCATCTGATGTATTTTTTGTTAATTGTATGTCCAGGACATTATCTTCAATTGAAACTTACATGAACATTTAACTTGAAAGCACTAAATGTTATGTCCAGTA
Source organism: Misgurnus anguillicaudatus (assembly GCF_027580225.2). Taxonomy (NCBI): domain Eukaryota; kingdom Metazoa; phylum Chordata; class Actinopteri; order Cypriniformes; family Cobitidae; genus Misgurnus; species Misgurnus anguillicaudatus. Next base: position 1,537,214 of record NC_073360.2, on the reverse strand, counting down.
CTCTATCTTAAATTTTATCTCAAGCGTCCAGCAGAAACCTTAAGCCCACATCAACTATGAAGACTGCTTTAGGAGACTTAGGAATAGTAGTAAAATGAACAACCTACTGGCTTTGGGAAGGGCAAATAGAATTTGCAGGCTCTAAGATGCCCACAAAGTCTATCAGAGCTTAAGAAGAGACTACTGGTCAATTGAGATTTCCACTTAAACCTTGTGGGATTTGAACCTGGGTCTCCCATATGGGAGAATCAGTGCTCTAACCACTAGACTACAAGGATGAGTTGAAACTGGGCCAGCAAAACCTGGTCCTGTGTATTGCTGCCTATGCTCAGACTGTTTGCTGGCTGGTACAGTCAGAGTCAATCCCACAAATACATGAAACTATCAGATCTAAAGAAGATTTGTTTGTTTCTTTCAAAACCCAAAAACACTGTTGGCATCTGATGTATTTTTTGTTAATTGTATGTCCAGGACATTTTCTTCAATTGAAACTTACATGAATACATTTAGCTTGAAAGCACTAAATGTTATGTCCAGTACTCTATCTTAAATTTGATCTCAAATGTCCAGCAGAAACCTTAAGCCGACATCAACTATGAAGACTGCTTTAGGAGACTTAGGAACAGTAATAAAATGAACAGCCTACTGGCTTTGGGAAGGGAAAACTGAATTTGCAGGCTATAAGATGCCCACAAACTCTATCAGAGCTAAAAAAGTGGTTACTGCTCAAAGGAGATTTCCACTTAAACCTTGTGGGATTTGAACCTGGGTCTCCCATATGGGAGAATCAGTGCTCTAACCACTAGACTACAAGGATGAGTTGAAGCTGGGCCAGTAAAATCTGGTCCTGTGTATTGCTGCCTATGCTCAGACTGTTGGCTGGCTGGTACAGTCAGAGTCAATCCCACAAATACATGAAACTATCAGATCTAAAGAAGATTTGTTTGCTTCTTTCAAATCCCAAAGACACTGTTGGCATCTGCTGTATTTTTTGCTAATTTTATGTCCAGGACTCTTTCTTAAATTGAAACTTACATGAATACATTTTGCTTGAAAACACTAAATGTTATGTCCAGTACTCTATCTTTAATTTGATCTCAAATGTCCAGCAGAAACCTTAAGCCCACATCAACTATGAAGACTGCTTTAGGAGACTTAGGAACAGTAATAAAATGAACAGCCTACTGGCTTTGGGAAGGGAAAACTGAATTTGCAGGCTATAAGATGTCCACAAACTCTATCAGAGCTAAATAAGTGGTTACTGCTCAAAGGAGATTTCCACTTAAACCTTGTGGGATTTGAACCTGGGTCTCCTGTATGGGAGAATCAGTGCTCGAACCACTAGACTACAAGGATGAGTTGAAGCTGGGCCAGCAAATCCTGGTCCTGTGTATTGCTGCCTATGCTCAGACTGTTGGCTGGCTGGTACAGTCAGAGTCAATCCCACAAATACATGAAAACTATCAGATCTAAAGATATGTTTGCTTCTTTCAAAACCCAAAGACACTGTTGGCAACTGCTGTATTTTTTGCTAATTGTATGTCCAGGACTCTTTCTTAAATGGAAACTTAAATGAATACATTTAGCTTGAAAGCACTAAATGTTATGTCCAGTACTCTATCTTAAATTTGATCTCAAATGTCCAGCAGAAACCTTAAGCCCACATCAACTATGAAGACTGCTTTAGGAGACTTAGGAACAGTAATAAAATTAACAGCCTATTGGCTTTGGGAAGGGAAAATAGAATTTGCAGGCTATAAGACGCCCACAAACTCTATCAGAGCTAAAGAAGTGACTACTGGTCAATGGAGATTTCCACTTAAACCTTGTGGGATTTGAACCTGGGGCTCCCATATGGGAGAATCAGTGCTCTAACCACTAGACTACAAGGATGAGTTGAAGCTGGACCAGCAAAACCTGGTCCTGTGTATTGCTGCCTATGCTCAGACTGTTGGCTGGCTGGTACAGTCAGAGTCAATCCCACAAATACATGAAACTATCAGATCTAAAAAGATTTGTTTGTTTCTTTCAAAACCCAAAAACACTGTTGGCATCTGATGTATTTTTTGTTAATTTTATGTCCAGGACATTTTCTTCAATTGAAACTTACATGAACATTTAACTTGAAAGCACTTAATGTTATGTCCAGTACTCTATCTTAAATTTTATCTCAAACGTCCAGCAGAAACCTTAAGCCCACATCAACTATGAAGACTGCTTTAGGAGACTTAGGAACAGTAATAAAATGAACAGCCTATTGGCTTTGGGAAGGGAAAATAGCATTTGCAGGCTATAAGATGCCCACAAACTCTATCAGAGCTAAAGAAGTGACTACTGGTCAATGGAGATTTCCACTTAAACCTTGTGGGATTTGAACCTGGGTCTCCCATATGGGAGAATCAGTGCTCTAACCACTAGACTACAAGGATGAGTTGAAGCTGGGCCAGCAAAACCTGGTCCTGTGTATTGCTGCCTATGCTCAGACTGTTGGCTGGCTGGAACAGTCAGAGTCAATCCCACAAATACATGAAAACTATCAGATCTAAAGATTTGTTTGCTTCTTTCAAAACCCAAAGACACTGTTGGCAACTGCTGTATTTTTTGCTAATTGTATGTCCAGGACTTTTTCTTAAATGGAAACTTACATGAACATTTAACTTGAAAGCACTAAATGTTATGTCCAGTACTCTATCTTAAATTTTATCTCAAGCATCCAGCAGAAACCTTAAGCCCACATCAACTATGAAGACTGCTTTAGGAGACTTAGGAACAGTAATAAAATGAACAGCCTACTGGCTTTGGGAAGGGAAAATAGAATTTGCAGGCCCTAAGATGCCCACAAAGTCTATCAGAGCTAAAGAAGACACTACTGGTCAATGGAGAATTCCCTTGAAACCTTGTGGGATTTGAACCTGGGTCTCCTGTATGGGAGAATCAGTGCTCGAACCACTAGACTACAAGGATGAGTTGAAGCTGGGCCAGCAAATCCTGGTCCTGTGTATTGCTGCCTATGCTCAGACTGATGGCTGGCTGGTACAGTCAGAGTCAATCCCACAAATACATGAAAACTATCAGATCTAAAGATATGTTTGCTTCTTTCAAAACCCAAAGACACTGTTGGCAACTGCTGTATTTTTTGCTAATTGTATGTCCAGGACTCTTTCTTAAATGGAAACTTAAATGAATACATTTAGCTTGAAAGCACTAAATGTTATGTCCAGTACTCTATCTTAAATTTGATCTCAAATGTCCAGCAGAAACCTTAAGCCCACATCAACTATGAAGACTGCTTTAGGAGACTTAGGAACAGTAATAAAATTAACAGCCTATTGGCTTTGGGAAGGGAAAATAGAATTTGCAGGCTATAAGACGCCCACAAACTCTATCAGAGCTAAAGAAGTGACTACTGGTCAATGGAGATTTCCACTTAAACCTTGTGGGATTTGAACCTGGGGCTCCCATATGGGAGAATCAGTGCTCTAACCACTAGACTACAAGGATGAGTTAAAGCTGGACCAGCAAAACCTGGTCCTGTGTATTGCTGCCTATGCTCAGACTGTTGGCTGGCTGGTACAGTCAGAGTCAATCCCACAAATACATGAAACTATCAGATCTAAAGAAGATTTGTTTGTTTCTTTCAAATCCCAAAAACACTGTTGGCATCTGATGTATTTTTTGTTAATTGTATGTCCAGGACATTTTCTTCAATTGAAACTTACATGAACATTTAACTTGAAAGCACTAAATGTTATGTCCAGTACTCTATCTTAAATTTTATCTCAAACGTCCAGCAGAAACCTTAAGCCCACATCAACTATGAAGACTGCTTTAGGAGACTTAGGAACAGTAATAAAATGAACAGCCTATTGGCTTTGGGAAGGGAAAATAGCATTTGCAGGCTATAAGATGCCCACAAACTCTATCAGAGCTAAAGAAGTGACTACTGGTCAATGGAGATTTCCACTTAAACCTTGTGGGATTTGAACCTGGGTCTCCCATATGGAAGAATCAGTGCTCTAACCACTAGACTACAAGGATGAGTTGAAGCTGGGCCAGCAAAACCTGGTCCTGTGTATTGCTGCCTATGCTCAGACTGTTTGCTGGCTGGTACAGTCAGAGTCAATCCCACAAATACATGAAACTATCAGATCTAAAGAAGATTTGTTTGTTTCTTTCAAAACCCAAAAACACTGTTGGCATCTGATGTATTTTTTGTTAATTGTATGTCCAGGACATTTTCTTCAATTGAAACTTACATGAATACATTTAGCTTGAAAGCACTAAATGTTATGTCCAGTACTCTATCTTAAATTTGATCTCAAATGTCCAGCAGAAACCTTAAGCCCACATCAACTATGAAGACTGCTTTAGGAGACTTAGGAACAGTAATAAAATGAACAGCCTATTGGCTTTGGTAAGGGAAAATAGCATTTGCAGGCTATAAGATGCCCACAAACTCTATCAGAGCTAAAGAAGTGACTACTGGTCAATGGAGATTTCCACTTAAACCTTGTGGGATTTGAACCTGGGTCTCCCATATGGGAGAATCAGTGCTCTAACCACTAGACTACAAGGATGAGTTGAAGCTGGGCCAGCAAAACCTGGTCCTGTGTATTGCTGTCTATGCTCAGACTGTTGGCTGGCTGGAACAGTCAGAGTCAATCCCACAAATACATGAAAACTATCAGATCTAAAGATTTGTTTGCTTCTTTCAAAACCCAAAGACACTGTTGGCAACTGCTGTATTTTTTGCTAATTGTATGTCCAGGACTTTTTCTTAAATGGAAACTTACATGAACATTTAACTTGAAAGCACTAAATGTTATGTCCAGTACTCTATCTTAAATTTTATCTCAAGCATCCAGCAGAAACCTTAAGCCCACATCAACTATGAAGACTGCTTTAGGAGACTTAGGAACAGTAGTAAAATGAACAACCTACTGGCTTTGGGAAGGGAAAATAGAATTTGCAGGCTCTAAGATGCCCACAAAGTCTATCAGAGCTTAAGAAGAGACTACTGGTCAATTGAGATTTCCACTTAAACCTTGTGGGATTTGAACCTGGGTCTCCCATATGGGAGAATCAGTGCTCTAACCACTAGACTACAAGGATGAGTTGAAGTTGGGCCAGCAAAACCTGGTCCTGTGTATTGCTGCCTATGCTCAGACTGTTTGCTGGCTGGTACAGTCAGAGTCAATCCCACAAATACATGAAACTATCAGATCTAAAGAAGATTTGTTTGTTTCTTTCAAAACCCAAAAACACTGTTGGCATCTGATGTATTTTTTGTTAATTGTATGTCCAGGACATTTTCTTCAATTGAAACTTACATGAATACATTTAGCTTGAAAGCACTAAATGTTATGTCCAGTACTCTATCTTAAATTTGATCTCAAATGTCCAGCAGAAACCTTAAGCCCACATCAACTATGAAGACTGCTTTAGGAGACTTAGGAACAGTAATAAAATGAACAGCCTACTGGCTTTGGGAAGGGAAAACTGAATTTGCAGGCTATAAGATGCCCACAAACTCTATCAGAGCTAAATAAGTGGTTACTGCTCAAAGGAGATTTCCACTTAAACCTTGTGGGATTTGAACCTGGGTCTCATGTATGGGAGAATCAGTGCTCGAACCACTAGACTACAGAGGATGAGTTGAAGCTGGGCCAGTAAAATTTGGTCCTGTGTATTGCTGCCTATGCTCAGACTGTTGGCTGGCTGGTACAGTCAGAGTCAATCCCACAAATACATGAAACTATCAGATCTAAAAAGATTTGTTTGTTTCTTTCAAAACCCAAAAACACTGTTGGCATCTGATGTATTTTTTGTTAATTTTATGTCCAGGACATTTTCTTCAATTGAAACTTACATGAACATTTAACTTGAAAGCACTAAATGTTATGTCCAGTACTCTATCTTAAATTTTATCTCAAACGTCCAGCAGAAACCTTAAGCCCACATCAACTATGAAGACTGCTTTAGGAGACTTAGGAACAGTAATAAAATGAACAGCCTATTGGCTTTGGGAAGGGAAAATAGCATTTGCAGGCTATAAGATGCCCACAAACTCTATCAGAGCTAAAGAAGTGACTACTGGTCAATGGAGATTTCCACTTAAACCTTGTGGGATTTGAACCTGGGTCTCCCATATGGGAGAATCAGTGCTCTAACCACTAGACTACAAGGATGAGTTGAAGCTGGGCCAGCAAAACCTGGTCCTGTGTATTGCTGCCTATGCTCAGACTGTTTGCTGGCTGGTACAGTCAGAGTCAATCCCACAAATACATGAAACTATCAGATCTAAAGAAGATTTGTTTGTTTCTTTCAAAACCCAAAAACACTGTTGGCATCTGATGTATTTTTTGTTAATTGTATGTCCAGGACATTTTCTTCAATTGAAACTTACATGAATACATTTAGCTTGAAAGCACTAAATGTTATGTCCAGTACTCTATCTTAAATTTGATCTCAAACGTCCAGCAGAAACCTTAAGCCCACATCAACTATGAAGACTGCTTTAGGAGACTTAGGAACAGTAATAAAATGAACAGCCTATTGGCTTTGGGAAGGGAAAATAGCATTTGCAGGCTATAAGATGCCCACAAAGTCTATCAGAGCTTAAGAAGAGACTACTGGTCAATTGAGATTTCCACTTAAACCTTGTGGGATTTGAACCTGGGTCTCCCATATGGGAGAATCAGTGCTCTAACCACTAGACTACAAGGATGAGTTGAAGCTGGGCCAGCAAAACCTGGTCCTGTGTATTGCTGCCTATGCTCAGACTGTTTGCTGGCTGGTACAGTCAGAGTCAATCCCACAAATACATGAAACTATCAGATCTAAAGAAGATTTGTTTGTTTCTTTCAAAACCCAAAAACACTGTTGGCATCTGATGTATTTTTTGTTAATTGTATGTCCAGGACATTTTCTTCAATTGAAACTTACATGAATACATTTAGCTTGAAAGCACTAAATGTTATGTCCAGTACTCTATCTTAAATTTGATCTCAAATGTCCAGCAGAAACCTTAAGCCCACATCAACTATGAAGACTGCTTTAGGAGACTTAGGAACAGTAATAAAATGAACAGCCTATTGGCTTTGGGAAGGGAAAATAGCATTTGCAGGCTATAAGATGCCCACAAACTCTATCAGAGCTAAAGAAGTGACTACTGGTCAATGGAGATTTCCACTTAAACCTTGTGGGATTTGAACCTGGGTCTCCCATATGGGAGAATCAGTGCTCTAACCACTAGACTACAAGGATGAGTTGAAGCTGGGCCAGCAAAACCTGGTCCTGTGTATTGCTGTCTATGCTCAGACTGTTGGCTGGCTGGAACAGTCAGAGTCAATCCCACAAATACATGAAAACTATCAGACCTAAAGATTTGTTTGCTTCTTTCAAAACCCAAAGACACTGTTGGCAACTGCTGTATTTTTTGCTAATTGTATGTCCAGGACTTTTTCTTAAATGGAAACTTACATGAACATTTAACTTGAAAGCACTAAATGTTATGTCCAGTACTCTATCTTAAATTTTATCTCAAGCATCCAGCAGAAACCTTAAGCCCACATCAACTATGAAGACTGCTTTAGGAGACTTAGGAACAGTAGTAAAATGAACAACCTACTGGCTTTGGGAAGGGAAAATAGAATTTGCAGGCTCTAAGATGCCCACAAAGTCTATCAGAGCTTAAGAAGAGACTACTGGTCAATTGAGATTACCACTTAAACCTTGTGGGATTTGAACCTGGGTCTCCCATATGGGAGAATCAGTGCTCTAACCACTAGACTACAAGGATGAGTTGAAGCTGGGCCAGCAAAACCTGGTCCTGTGTATTGCTGCCTATGCTCAGACTGTTTGCTGGCTGGTACAGTCAGAGTCAATCCCACAAATACATGAAACTATCAGATCTAAAGAAGATTTGTTTGTTTCTTTCAAAACCCAAAAACACTGTTGGCATCTGATGTATTTTTTGTTAATTGTATGTCCAGGACATTTTCTTCAATTGAAACTTACATGAATACATTTAGCTTGAAAGCACTAAATGTTATGTCCAGTACTCTATCTTAAATTTGATCTCAAATGTCCAGCAGAAACCTTAAGCCCACATCAACTATGAAGACTGCTTTAGGAGACTTAGGAACAGTAATAAAATGAACAGCCTATTGGCTTTGGGAAGGGAAAATAGCATTTGCAGGCTATAAGATGCCCACAAACTCTATCAGAGCTAAAGAAGTGACTACTGGTCAATGGAGATTTCCACTTAAACCTTGTGGGATTTGAACCTGGGTCTCCCATATGGGAGAATCAGTGCTCTAACCACTAGACTACAAGGATGAGTTGAAGCTGGGCCAGCAAAACCTGGTCCTGTGTATTGCTGTCTATGCTCAGACTGTTGGCTGGCTGGAACAGTCAGAGTCAATCCCACAAATACATGAAAACTATCAGATCTAAAGATTTGTTTGCTTCTTTCAAAACCCAAAGACACTGTTGGCAACTGCTGTATTTTTTGCTAATTGTATGTCCAGGACTTTTTCTTAAATGGAAACTTACATGAACATTTAACTTGAAAGCACTAAATGTTATGTCCAGTACTCTATCTTAAATTTTATCTCAAGCATCCAGCAGAAACCTTAAGCCCACATCAACTATGAAGACTGCTTTAGGAGACTTAGGAACAGTAGTAAAATGAACAACCTACTGGCTTTGGGAAGGGAAAATAGAATTTGCAGGCTCTAAGATGCCCACAAAGTCTATCAGAGCTTAAGAAGAGACTACTGGTCAATTGAGATTTCCACTTAAACCTTGTGGGATTTGAACCTGGGTCTCCCATATGGGAGAATCAGTGCTCTAACCACTAGACTACAAGGATGAGTTGAAGCTGGGCCAGCAAAACCTGGTCCTGTGTATTGCTGCCTATGCTCAGACTGTTTGCTGGCTGGTACAGTCAGAGTCAATCCCACAAATACATGAAACTATCAGATCTAAAGAAGATTTGTTTGTTTCTTTCAAAACCCAAAAACACTGTTGGCATCTGATGTATTTTTTGTTAATTGTATGTCCAGGACATTTTCTTCAATTGAAACTTACATGAATACATTTAGCTTGAAAGCACTAAATGTTATGTCCAGTACTCTATCTTAAATTTGATCTCAAATGTCCAGCAGAAACCTTAAGCCCACATCAACTATGAAGACTGCTTTAGGAGACTTAGGAACAGTAATAAAATGAACAGCCTACTGGCTTTGGGAAGGGAAAACTGAATTTGCAGGCTATAAGATGCCCACAAACTCTATCAGAGCTAAATAAGTGGTTACTGCTCAAAGGAGATTTCCACTTAAACCTTGTGGGATTTGAACCTGGGTCTCATGTATGGGAGAATCAGTGCTCGAACCACTAGACTACAGAGGATGAGTTGAAGCTGGGCCAGTAAAATCTGGTCCTGTGTATTGCTGCCTATGCTCAGACTGTTGGCTGGCTGGTACAGTCAGAGTCAATCCCACAAATACATGAAACTATCAGATCTTAAAAGATTTGTTTGTTTCTTTCAAAACCCAAAAACACTGTTGGCATCTGATGTATTTTTTGTTAATTTTATGTCCAGGACATTTTCTTCAATTGAAACTTACATGAACATTTAACTTGAAAGCACTAAATGTTATGTCCAGTACTCTATCTTAAATTTTATCTCAAACGTCCAGCAGAAACCTTAAGCCCACATCAACTATGAAGACTGCTTTAGGAGACTTAGGAACAGTAATAAAATGAACAGCCTATTGGCTTTGGGAAGGGAAAATAGCATTTGCAGGCTATAAGATGCCCACAAACTCTATCAGAGCTAAAGAAGTGACTACTGGTCAATGGAGATTTCCACTTAAACCTTGTGGGATTTGAACCTGGGTCTCCCATATGGGAGAATCAGTGCTCTAACCACTAGACTACAAGGATGAGTTGAAGCTGGGCCAGCAAAACCTGGTCCTGTGTATTGCTGCCTATGCTCAGACTGTTGGCTGGCTGGAACAGTCAGAGTCAATCCCACAAATACATGAAAACTATCAGATCTAAAGATTTGTTTGCTTCTTTCAAAACCCAAAGACACTGTTGGCAACTGCTGTATTTTTGCTAATTGTATGTCCAGGACTTTTTCTTAAATGGAAACTTACATGAACATTTAACTTGAAAGCACTAAATGTTATGTCCAGTACTCTATCTTAAATTTTATCTCAAGCATCCAGCAGAAACCTTAAGCCCACATCAACTATGAAGACTGCTTTAGGAGACTTAGGAACAGTAGTCAAATGAACAACCTACTGGCTTTGGGAAGGGAAAATAGAATTTGCAGGCTCTAAGATGCCCACAAAGTCTATCAGAGCTTAAGAAGAGACTACTGGTCAATTGAGATTTCCACTTAAACCTTGTGGGATTTGAACCTGGGTCTCCCATATGGGAGAATCAGTGCTCTAACCACTAGACTACAAGGATGAGTTGAAGCTGGGCCAGCAAAACCTGGTCCTGTGTATTGCTGCCTATGCTCAGACTGTTTGCTGGCTGGTACAGTCAGAGTCAATCCCACAAATACATGAAACTATCAGATCTAAAGAAGATTTGTTTGTTTCTTTCAAAACCCAAAAACAGTGTTGGCATCTGATGTATTTTTTGTTAATTGTATGTCCAGGACATTTTCTTCAATTGAAACTTACATGAATACATTTAGCTTGAAAGCACTAAATGTTATGTCCAGTACTCTATCTTAAATTTGATCTCAAATGTCCAGCAGAAACCTTAAGCCCACATCAACTATGAAGACTGCTTTAGGAGACTTAGGAACAGTAATAAAATGAACAGCCTATTGGCTTTGGGAAGGGAAAATAGCATTTGCAGGCTATAAGATGCCCACAAACTCTATCAGAGCTAAAGAAGTGACTACTGGTCAATGGAGATTTCCACTTAAACCTTGTGGGATTTGAACCTGGGTCTCCCATATGGGAGAATCAGTGCTCTAACCACTAGACTACAAGGATGAGTTGAAGCTGGGCCAGCAAAACCTGGTCCTGTGTATTGCTGTCTATGCTCAGACTGTTGGCTGGCTGGAACAGTCAGAGTCAATCCCACAAATACATGAAAACTATCAGATCTAAAGATTTGTTTGCTTCTTTCAAAACCCAAAGACACTGTTGGCAACTGCTGTATTTTTTGCTAATTGTATGTCCAGGACTTTTTCTTAAATGGAAACTTACATGAACATTTAACTTGAAAGCACTAAATGTTATGTCCAGTACTCTATCTTAAATTTTATCTCAAGCATCCAGCAGAAACCTTAAGCCCACATCAACTATGAAGACTGCTTTAGGAGACTTAGGAACAGTAGTAAAATGAACAACCTACTGGCTTTGGGAAGGGAAAATAGAATTTGCAGGCTCTAAGATGCCCACAAAGTCTATCAGAGCTTAAGAAGAGACTACTGGTCAATTGAGATTTCCACTTAAACCTTGTGGGATTTGAACCTGGGTCTCCCATATGGGAGAATCAGTGCTCTAACCACTAGACTACAAGGATGAGTTGAAGCTGGGCCAGCAAAACCTGGTCCTGTGTATTGCTGCCTATGCTCAGACTGTTTGCTGGCTGGTACAGTCAGAGTCAATCCCACAAATACATGAAACTATCAGATCTAAAGAAGATTTGTTTGTTTCTTTCAAAACCCAAAAACACTGTTGGCATCTGATGTATTTTTTGTTAATTGTATGTCCAGGACATTTTCTTCAATTGAAACTTACATGAATACATTTAGCTTGAAAGCACTAAATGTTATGTCCAGTACTCTATCTTAAATTTTATCTCAAGCATCCAGCAGAAACCTTAAGCCCACATCAACTATGAAGACTGCTTTAGGAGACTTAGGAACAGTAGTCAAATGAACAACCTACTGGCTTTGGGAAGGGAAAATAGAATTTGCAGGCTCTAAGATGCCCACAAAGTCTATCAGAGCTTAAGAAGAGACTACTGGTCAATTGAGATTTCCACTTAAACCTTGTGGGATTTGAACCTGGGTCTCCCATATGGGAGAATCAGTGCTCTAACCACTAGACTACAAGGATGAGTTGAAGCTGGGCCAGCAAAACCTGGTCCTGTGTATTGCTGCCTATGCTCAGACTGTTTGCTGGCTGGTACAGTCAGAGTCAATCCCACAAATACATGAAACTATCAGATCTAAAGAAGATTTGTTTGTTTCTTTCAAAACCCAAAAACAGTGTTGGCATCTGATGTATTTTTTGTTAATTGTATGTCCAGGACATTTTCTTCAATTGAAACTTACATGAATACATTTAGCTTGAAAGCACTAAATGTTATGTCCAGTACTCTATCTTAAATTTGATCTCAAATGTCCAGCAGAAACCTTAAGCCCACATCAACTATGAAGACTGCTTTAGGAGACTTAGGAACAGTAATAAAATGAACAGCCTATTGGCTTTGGGAAGGGAAAACTGAATTTGCAGGCTATAAGATGCCCACAAACTCTATCAGAGCTAAATAAGTGGTTACTGCTCAAAGGAGATTTCCACTTAAACCTTGTGGGATTTGAACCTGGGTCTCATGTATGGGAGAATCAGTGCTCGAACCACTAGACTACAGAGGATGAGTTGAAGCTGGGCCAGTAAAATCTGGTCCTGTGTATTGCTGCCTATGCTCAGACTGTTGGCTGGCTGGAACAGTCAGAGTCAATCCCACAAATACATGAAAACTATCAGATCTAAAGATTTGTTTGCTTCTTTCAAAACCCAAAGACACTGTTGGCAACTGCTGTATTTTTTGCTAATTGTATGTCCAGGACTTTTTCTTAAATGGAAACTTACATGAACATTTAACTTGAAAGCACTAAATGTTATGTCCAGTACTCTATCTTAAATTTTATCTCAAGCATCCAGCAGAAACCTTAAGCCCACATCAACTATGAAGACTGCTTTAGGAGACTTAGGAACAGTAGTAAAATGAACAACCTACTGGCTTTGGGAAGGGAAAATAGAATTTGCAGGCTCTAAGATGCCCACAAAGTCTATCAGAGCTTAAGAAGAGACTACTGGTCAATTGAGATTTCCACTTAAACCTTGTGGGATTTGAACCTGGGTCTCCCATATGGGAGAATCAGTGCTCTAACCACTAGACTACAAGGATGAGTTGAAGCTGGGCCAGCAAAACCTGGTCCTGTGTATTGCTGCCTATGCTCAGACTGTTTGCTGGCTGGTACAGTCAGAGTCAATCCCACAAATACATGAAACTATCAGATCTAAAGAAGATTTGTTTGTTTCTTTCAAAACCCAAAAACACTGTTGGCATCTGATGTATTTTTTGTTAATTGTATGTCCAGGACATTTTCTTCAATTGAAACTTACATGAACATTTAACTTGAAAGCACTAAATGTTATGTCCAGTACTCTATCTTAAATTTTATCTCAAACGTCCAGCAGAAACCTTAAGCCCACATCAACTATGAAGACTGCTTTAGGAGACTTAGGAACAGTAATAAAATGAACAGCCTATTGGCTTTGGGAAGGGAAAATAGCATTTGCAGGCTATAAGATGCCCACAAACTCTATCAGAGCTAAAGAAGTGACTACTGGTCAATGGAGATTTCCACTTAAACCTTGTGGGATTTGAACCTGGGTCTCCCATATGGGAGAATCAGTGCTCTAACCACTAGACTACAAGGATGAGTTGAAGCTGGGCCAGCAAAACCTGGTCCTGTGTATTGCTGCCTATGCTCAGACTGTTGGCTGGCTGGAACAGTCAGAGTCAATCCCACAAATACATGAAAACTATCAGATCTAAAGATTTGTTTGCTTCTTTCAAAACCCAAAGACACTGTTGGCAACTGCTGTATTTTTTGCTAATTGTATGTCCAGGACTTTTTCTTAAATGGAAACTTACATGAACATTTAACTTGAAAGCACTAAATGTTATGTCCAGTACTCTATCTTAAATTTTATCTCAAGCATCCAGCAGAAACCTTAAGCCCACATCAACTATGAAGACTGCTTTAGGAGACTTAGGAACAGTAGTCAAATGAACAACCTACTGGCTTTGGGAAGGGAAAATAGAATTTGCAGGCTCTAAGATGCCCACAAAGTCTATCAGAGCTTAAGAAGAGACTACTGGTCAATTGAGATTTCCACTTAAACCTTGTGGGATTTGAACCTGGGTCTCCCATATGGGAGAATCAGTGCTCTAACCACTAGACTACAAGGATGAGTTGAAGCTGGGCCAGCAAAACCTGGTCCTGTGTATTGCTGCCTATGCTCAGACTGTTTGCTGGCTGGTACAGTCAGAGTCAATCCCACAAATACATGAAACTATCAGATCTAAAGAAGATTTGTTTGTTTCTTTCAAAACCCAAAAACAGTGTTGGCATCTGATGTATTTTTTGTTAATTGTATGTCCAGGACATTTTCTTCAATTGAAACTTACATGAATACATTTAGCTTGAAAGCACTAAATGTTATGTCCAGTACTCTATCTTAAATTTGATCTCAAATGTCCAGCAGAAACCTTAAGCCCACATCAACTATGAAGACTGCTTTAGGAGACTTAGGAACAGTAATAAAATGAACAGCCTACTGGCTTTGGGAAGGGAAAACTGAATTTGCAGGCTATAAGATGCCCACAAACTCTATCAGAGCTAAATAAGTGGTTACTGCTCAAAGGAGATTTCCACTTAAACCTTGTGGGATTTGAACCTGGGTCTCATGTATGGGAGAATCAGTGCTCGAACCACTAGACTACAGAGGATGAGTTGAAGCTGGGCCAGTAAAATCTGGTCCTGTGTATTGCTGCCTATGCTCAGACTGTTGGCTGGCTGGTACAGTCAGAGTCAATCCCACAAATACATGAAACTATCAGATCTTAAAAGATTTGTTTGTTTCTTTCAAAACCCAAAAACACTGTTGGCATCTGATGTATTTTTTGTTAATTTTATGTCCAGGACATTTTCTTCAATTGAAACTTACATGAACATTTAACTTGAAAGCACTAAATGTTATGTCCAGTACTCTATCTTAAATTTTATCTCAAACGTCCAGCAGAAACCTTAAGCCCACATCAACTATGAAGACTGCTTTAGGAGACTTAGGAACAGTAATAAAATGAACAGCCTATTGGCTTTGGGAAGGGAAAATAGCATTTGAAGGCTATAAGATGCCCACAAACTCTATCAGAGCTAAAGAAGTGACTACTGGTCAATGGAGATTTCCACTTAAACCTTGTGGGATTTGAACCTGGGTCTCCCATATGGGAGAATCAGTGCTCTAACCACTAGACTACAAGGATGAGTTGAAGCTGGGCCAGCAAAACCTGGTCCTGTGTATTGCTGCCTATGCTCAGACTGTTGGCTGGCTGGAACAGTCAGAGTCAATCCCACAAATACATGAAAACTATCAGATCTAAAGATTTGTTTGCTTCTTTCAAAACCCAAAGACACTGTTGGCAACTGCTGTATTTTTTGCTAATTGTATGTCCAGGACTTTTTCTTAAATGGAAACTTACATGAACATTTAACTTGAAAGCACTAAATGTTATGTCCAGTACTCTATCTTAAATTTTATCTCAAGCATCCAGCAGAAACCTTAAGCCCACATCAACTATGAAGACTGCTTTAGGAGACTTAGGAACAGTAGTCAAATGAACAACCTACTGGCTTTGGGAAGGGAAAATAGAATTTGCAGGCTCTAAGATGCCCACAAAGTCTATCAGAGCTTAAGAAGAGACTACTGGTCAATTGAGATTTCCACTTAAACCTTGTGGGATTTGAACCTGGGTCTCCCATATGGGAGAATCAGTGCTCTAACCACTAGACTACAAGGATGAGTTGAAGCTGGGCCAGCAAAACCTGGTCCTGTGTATTGCTGCCTATGCTCAGACTGTTTGCTGGCTGGTACAGTCAGAGTCAATCCCACAAATACATGAAACTATCAGATCTAAAGAAGATTTGTTTGTTTCTTTCAAAACCCAAAAACAGTGTTGGCATCTGATGTATTTTTTGTTAATTGTATGTCCAGGACATTTTCTTCAATTGAAACTTACATGAATACATTTAGCTTGAAAGCACTAAATGTTATGTCCAGTACTCTATCTTAAATTTGATCTCAAATGTCCAGCAGAAACCTTAAGCCCACATCAACTATGAAGACTGCTTTAGGAGACTTAGGAACAGTAATAAAATGAACAGCCTATTGGCTTTGGGAAGGGAAAATAGCATTTGCAGGCTATAAGATGCCCACAAACTCTATCAGAGCTAAAGAAGTGACTACTGGTCAATGGAGATTTCCACTTAAACCTTGTGGGATTTGAACCTGGGTCTCCCATATGGGAGAATCAGTGCTCTAACCACTAGACTACAAGGATGAGTTGAAGCTGGGCCAGCAAAACCTGGTCCTGTGTATTGCTGTCTATGCTCAGACTGTTGGCTGGCTGGAACAGTCAGAGTCAATCCCACAAATACATGAAAACTATCAGATCTAAAGATTTGTTTGCTTCTTTCAAAACCCAAAGACACTGTTGGCAACTGCTGTATTTTTTGCTAATTGTATGTCCAGGACTTTTTCTTAAATGGAAACTTACATGAACATTTAACTTGAAAGCACTAAATGTTATGTCCAGTACTCTATCTTAAATTTTATCTCAAGCATCCAGCAGAAACCTTAAGCCCACATCAACTATGAAGACTGCTTTAGGAGACTTAGGAACAGTAGTAAAATGAACAACCTACTGGCTTTGGGAAGGGAAAATAGAATTTGCAGGCTCTAAGATGCCCACAAAGTCTATCAGAGCTTAAGAAGAGACTACTGGTAAATTGAGATTTCCACTTAAACCTTGTGGGATTTGAACCTGGGTCTCCCATATGGGAGAATCAGTGCTCTAACCACTAGACTACAAGGATGAGTTGAAGCTGGGCCAGCAAAACCTGGTCCTGTGTATTGCTGCCTATGCTCAGACTGTTTGCTGGCTGGTACAGTCAGAGTCAATCCCACAAATACATGAAACTATCAGATCTAAAGAAGATTTGTTTGTTTCTTTCAAAACCCAAAAACACTGTTGGCATCTGATGTATTTTTTGTTAATTGTATGTCCAGGACATTTTCTTCAATTGAAACTTACATGAATACATTTAGCTTGAAAGCACTAAATGTTATGTCCAGTACTCTATCTTAAATTTGATCTCAAATGTCCAGCAGAAACCTTAAGCCCACATCAACTATGAAGACTGCTTTAGGAGACTTAGGAACAGTAATAAAATGAACAGCCTACTGGCTTTGGGAAGGGAAAACTGAATTTGCAGGCTATAAGATGCCCACAAACTCTATCAGAGCTAAATAAGTGGTTACTGCTCAAAGGAGATTTCCACTTAAACCTTGTGGGATTTGAACCTGGGTCTCATGTATGGGAGAATCAGTGCTCGAACCACTAGACTACAGAGGATGAGTTGAAGCTGGGCCAGTAAAATCTGGTCCTGTGTATTGCTGCCTATGCTCAGACTGTTGGCTGGCTGGTACAGTCAGAGTCAATCCCACAAATACATGAAACTATCAGATCTAAAAAGATTTGTTTGTTTCTTTCAAAACCCAAAAACACTGTTGGCATCTGATGTATTTTTTGTTAATTTTATGTCCAGGACATTTTCTTCAATTGAAACTTACATGAACATTTAACTTGAAAGCACTAAATGTTATGTCCAGTACTCTATCTTAAATTTTATCTCAAACGTCCAGCAGAAACCTTAAGCCCACATCAACTATGAAGACTGCTTTAGGAGACTTAGGAACAGTAATAAAATGAACAGCCTATTGGCTTTGGGAAGGGAAAATAGCATTTGCAGGCTATAAGATGCCCACAAACTCTATCAGAGCTAAAGAAGTGACTACTGGTCAATGGAGATTTCCACTTAAACCTTGTGGGATTTGAACCTGGGTCTCCCATATGGGAGAATCAGTGCTCTAACCACTAGACTACAAGGATGAGTTGAAGCTGGGCCAGCAAAACCTGGTCCTGTGTATTGCTGCCTATGCTCAGACTGTTGGCTGGCTGGAACAGTCAGAGTCAATCCCACAAATACATGAAAACTATCAGATCTAAAGATTTGTTTGCTTCTTTCAAAACCCAAAGACACTGTTGGCAACTGCTGTATTTTTTGCTAATTGTATGTCCAGGACTTTTTCTTAAATGGAAACTTACATGAACATTTAACTTGAAAGCACTAAATGTTATGTCCAGTACTCTATCTTAAATTTTATCTCAAGCATCCAGCAGAAACCTTAAGCCCACATCAACTATGAAGACTGCTTTAGGAGACTTAGGAACAGTAGTAAAATGAACAACCTACTGGCTTTGGGAAGGGAAAATAGAATTTGCAGGCTCTAAGATGCCCACAAAGTCTATCAGAGCTTAAGAAGAGACTACTGGTCAATTGAGATTTCCACTTAAACCTTGTGGGATTTGAACCTGGGTCTCCCATATGGGAGAATCAGTGCTCTAACCACTAGACTACAAGGATGAGTTGAAGCTGGGCCAGCAAAACCTGGTCCTGTGTATTGCTGCCTATGCTCAGACTGTTTGCTGGCTGGTACAGTCAGAGTCAATCCCACAAATACATGAAACTATCAGATCTAAAGAAGATTTGTTTGTTTCTTTCAAAACCCAAAAACAGTGTTGGCATCTGATGTATTTTTTGTTAATTGTATGTCCAGGACATTTTCTTCAATTGAAACTTACATGAATACATTTAGCTTGAAAGCACTAAATGTTATGTCCAGTACTCTATCTTAAATTTGATCTCAAATGTCCAGCAGAAACCTTAAGCCCACATCAACTATGAAGACTGCTTTAGGAGACTTAGGAACAGTAATAAAATGAACAGCCTATTGGCTTTGGGAAGGGAAAATAGCATTTGCAGGCTATAAGATGCCCACAAACTCTATCAGAGCTAAAGAAGTGACTACTGGTCAATGGAGATTTCCACTTAAACCTTGTGGGATTTGAACCTGGGTCTCCCATATGGGAGAATCAGTGCTCTAACCACTAGACTACAAGGATGAGTTGAAGCTGGGCCAGCAAAACCTGGTCCTGTGTATTGCTGTCTATGCTCAGACTGTTGGCTGGCTGGAACAGTCAGAGTCAATCCCACAAATACATGAAAACTATCAGATCTAAAGATTTGTTTGCTTCTTTCAAAACCCAAAGACACTGTTGGCAACTGCTGTATTTTTTGCTAATTGTATGTCCAGGACTTTTTCTTAAATGGAAACTTACATGAACATTTAACTTGAAAGCACTAAATGTTATGTCCAGTACTCTATCTTAAATTTTATCTCAAGCATCCAGCAGAAACCTTAAGCCCACATCAACTATGAAGACTGCTTTAGGAGACTTAGGAACAGTAGTAAAATGAACAACCTACTGGCTTTGGGAAGGGAAAATAGAATTTGCAGGCTCTAAGATGCCCACAAAGTCTATCAGAGCTTAAGAAGAGACTACTGGTCAATTGAGATTACCACTTAAACCTTGTGGGATTTGAACCTGGGTCTCCCATATGGGAGAATCAGTGCTCTAACCACTAGACTACAAGGATGAGTTGAAGCTGGGCCAGCAAAACCTGGTCCTGTGTATTGCTGCCTATGCTCAGACTGTTTGCTGGCTGGTACAGTCAGAGTCAATCCCACAAATACATGAAACTATCAGATCTAAAGAAGATTTGTTTGTTTCTTTCAAAACCCAAAAACACTGTTGGCATCTGATGTATTTTTTGTTAATTGTATGTCCAGGACATTTTCTTCAATTGAAACTTACATGAATACATTTAGCTTGAAAGCACTAAATGTTATGTCCAGTACTCTATCTTAAATTTGATCTCAAATGTCCAGCAGAAACCTTAAGCCCACATCAACTATGAAGACTGCTTTAGGAGACTTAGGAACAGTAATAAAATGAACAGCCTATTGGCTTTGGGAAGGGAAAATAGCATTTGCAGGCTATAAGATGCCCACAAACTCTATCAGAGCTAAAGAAGTGACTACTGGTCAATGGAGATTTCCACTTAAACATTGTGGGATTTGAACCTGGGTCTCCCATATGGGAGAATCAGTGCTCTAACCACTAGACTACAAGGATGAGTTGAAGCTGGGCCAGCAAAACCTGGTCCTGTGTATTGCTGTCTATGCTCAGACTGTTGTCTGGCTGGAACAGTCAGAGTCAATCCCACAAATACATGAAAACTATCAGATCTAAAGATTTGTTTGCTTCTTTCAAAACCCAAAGACACTGTTGGCAACTGCTGTATTTTTTGCTAATTGTATGTCCAGGACTTTTTCTTAAATGGAAACTTACATGAACATTTAACTTGAAAGCACTAAATGTTATGTCCAGTACTCTATCTTAAATTTTATCTCAAGCATCCAGCAGAAACCTTAAGCCCACATCAACTATGAAGACTGCTTTAGGAGACTTAGGAACAGTAGTAAAATGAACAACCTACTGGCTTTGGGAAGGGAAAATAGAATTTGCAGGCTCTAAGATGCCCACAAAGTCTATCAGAGCTTAAGAAGAGACTACTGGTCAATTGAGATTTCCACTTAAACCTTGTGGGATTTGAACCTGGGTCTCCCATATGGGAGAATCAGTGCTCTAACCACTAGACTACAAGGATGAGTTGAAGCTGGGCCAGCAAAACCTGGTCCTGTGTATTGCTGCCTATGCTCAGACTGTTTGCTGGCTGGTACAGTCAGAGTCAATCCCACAAATACATGAAACTATCAGATCTAAAGAAGATTTGTTTGTTTCTTTCAAAACCCAAAAACACTGTTGGCATCTGATGTATTTTTTGTTAATTGTATGTCCAGGACATTTTCTTCAATTGAAACTTACATGAATACATTTAGCTTGAAAGCACTAAATGTTATGTCCAGTACTCTATCTTAAATTTGATCTCAAATGTCCAGCAGAAACCTTAAGCCCACATCAACTATGAAGACTGCTTTAGGAGACTTAGGAACAGTAATAAAATGAACAGCCTATTGGCTTTGGGAAGGGAAAATAGCATTTGCAGGCTATAAGATGCCCACAAACTCTATCAGAGCTAAAGAAGTGACTACTGGTCAATGGAGATTTCCACTTAAACCTTGTGGGATTTGAACCTGGGTCTCCCATATGGGAGAATCAGTGCTCTAACCACTAGACTGTAGCGTAGCCACATATGGAGAGGGCTATTTATACGCTGTGAATGTTAGCGTATTGTTATATGTCTTTATTATCTCCAGCTGTACTGTTTTTTGTCCCTTCTGTTTGTGTTTGTCTCGTCTCTCGCTGTCGCGAGAGTTTGCATGGCGATCTCAGGTCACGGGTGAGATTGCCGGTTGACTTCCGGATTGGCCATATATGGCGCCGGTTCCGGCGTGCAGGACAGCGTGGTATTGGATGATAGGCGATCGCCGTTATACTCTAGAATATAGCTGTCATTGTAAGGATTATCCTTCCCTGAGGAATATATCGTTTTTTATGGGATTATTCACCTGGGAAGACACCTTTACACACTCACCTTTTTTATGGATTATGCTGCCGATTGCGATCTTCACCGGTTGGACTGATCCGTTCTTGTAAATATTTTGAACTTGAGACTTTCACGCACGCACGCACATACACTATTACGGTATTATTTGGAAATCGTTGTTTATCTTGTATATATTTAGTTATTGTATATATCTGATTATTTTTGTATAATACACTTGGGCAAGTTAAATGGTATTGGTGTCTGTGTCTTTATATTCTGCTTTCATAGTTTATTGTCTTAAAGGTGAGCATTCTTCCCCTTTATTATAAGTTTGTACACTCCGTGATTTAAAAGTATTCCAGGAGTGTTACATATTGGTGGCCCGTACGGGGAACGCTCTGTCTATTGTATTTTTGATTTATATTAACACTTTAATATGGATGCAGAGATTGCAGACACCGTTATGCCCACTGATTTTGTTAATATGGATAGTGCAAATGTAAATACTGATAATGATGTTCAGCAATCAACCAGTAATGTTACCGATGCAGATTTTACTGCAGGCCCATTTGTAACCAGACGCAATCCAACTGGTGAAATTACTTCAATGTTAAGTTCACTGTACATTTCTGATGATGATAAGTCTGATGATGATGATAATGATGATGGTGGTGTGTTAAATATCAATGTGGTACAAACAATGCAAACAGATATTTCACAAGTTAAGGTGGATTTATTGGCCCTTAGCACACAGGTACAGTCGTTAAATCATGACTTTAAACAGTCTATTGACAGTACAATAAACAGGGACACTAGTTTAAGGGAGGCTGTGGACGCTAGCTTAGAGGGTTTGGCAGATTACTTCCAGAAGTCCCTGGAGAGGCTGGAAAAAGCAGTTACGGACTGTTTCCTTAGGAGAGATGCTAAGTGGGAAAGTCAAATGAAAAAACTTCGACTCACAAGTACTCCCACCCTCACCAGATTGCAAGCATTCACTCCAGCCACCTCTCATGTCACATCCATCCCTCAGATGAAAACCCCTGTTTACACCAGAGCCAACATATTTCCCCCTACACCCATTAACAATGCAGTTGGTTTCACTACAGGCACTTCTTCAGCGGCAGCAGGCCCATCATCCTTCTGTGCTCGACCTCCCATCCGCTTAGAGTTTCCCACCTTTGGGGACGCCAGTGATACAGCGGACGTGCTCAATTTCATTGAACAGTGTGAGAACTTTTTGGAGATCAGGCCCCTCACCGGAGTCGAACTCGTAGGCACTCTAAGTTCTGTGCTGCATGGACCTGCTCAGAGCTGGTGGAAGGCAGAAAAAGCAAAGGTAACGGACTGGGAGTCTTTCAAAGAGGCATTTATGACTGCTTTCCTTCCAGACGACTACCTTACAGAAGTGGAAGACAAGCTACGGTCTCTGGTACAGCAGCCACACCAACGCCTGAGAGACTTCGCCTATGACTACCGTGCGCTCTGCCTGAAGTGGAAGCCTGACATCTCGGAGGAAGAGTTGGTGAGCCGCATCCTCAATAATGTCAACCCCAGGGTAGCGGGCTGCCTAAGAGGGACGGTGAACACAGTGGAACAACTGGTGAAGGTAGGGTCAATGGTGGAGAAGGACTGCCTAGGAACAAGGGAATACTGGCAGAAAGTTGGAGGACAGAAAGAGAAAGGCAACCGAAAACAAGAACGTGGTAATGCCAAAAACCTGGCTGGTGTCTCCATAGCACTTCCCCAGGCTGTCACATCCTTGCTTCTGATACCTGTACGAATAAATGGGAAAGAGGTGAAAGCAGTGTTGGATACAGGAAGCACTTATACTCTGTTGCAAGAAAAGGTATGGAAACAGCTAGGTGGTGAGACCCTTGTAAGCAGATCTTACTCCCCACAGCGCTTCATCATGGCAGATGGCAAGATACACCAGGCTATGGATCAGAGGAGAATCAGTTATAGGTGGCATGGTAAAGAGTGCACGCTGGATACCTATATTATGAAGGATTCACACCTCGCCTTTCCGCTCATAGCTGGACTGGATTTCCTTGCCACCACAGGAGCCATATTAGAAGTGGGACTGAACCGATACGGCCTGAGGACAGAGAGCGGGTATAACTACCATCCCTTTCTCTCTTCTGATATCCCTCTAGGATCACCCACTGCTCTTCATACTAGACCAACTGTTTCCTTAACACTATATTACGCTTTACCTCCCACATCATTAAACCCGTTGCCTCCAACCATCTCGTCAGGATGCGATACGGACAATATGGAGGAACTGCAGAGGCTTGTCACTACCTGGCCCAACACCACATCCAGTATCCTGGGAAAAACATCTATCATCCAACATAAAATCTCCTTAACAGACGACATACCACTGAAGTCAAGAGCATACAGAGTCTCACCCTTCAAGAAGGAGATTATTGAAGCGCAGGTGGACCAGATGCTCAAAGACCACATCATCGAGCCATCTTTCTCTCCCTGGTCATCTCCAGTCGTACTCGTCCCCAAGCCAGATGGCTCCTACAGGTTCTGTGTGGACTACAGGAGACTTAACAGCAAGACCATACCTGATGCATATCCAATGCCACTCATCCACGACATCCTTGAATCCATGGAAGGCGCCTCATGGTTTAGCACATTGGATTTGCAGTCAGGATACTGGCAGGTGGAAATGGAGGAAGCAAGCAAGGAGAAGACGGCCTTTATTACAACCAAAGGACTATACCATTTCTTGTCCTTACCATTTGGTCTTCGGAACGCCGCGGCTACTTTCCAAAGGCTGATGGAGAGAGTCTTGGCCGAGCTGAGAGGGAAATTCTGTTTCGTCTATATCGACGACATAATCATATACTCATCATCTCTGGAGCAACATGTACAACACTTAAATGCTATATTTCACAGACTTACTGAGGCTAATCTCTCCCTCAACATGAAGAAATGCCAGTTCTTCAAACGTCAGCTGGAGCATAGTTCTTGGGGCATATCGTCACTGAGAGAGAAGTAGAGGTTGACCTGGAAAAGACCAAAGCTGTCGCTGACTTTCCTCCACCCAATGACCTCAAAGCTCTGCAGCGGTTCCTGGGATTGGCAGGCTGGTATCACAAGTTCATCGCATACTTTGCTGACATCACCGCTCCTTTGAACCACCTAAAAAAGAAGGGGGTGAAGTGGGAGTGGACCCCAGAATGTCAGGCAAGCATGGACAAAGTCAAAGAGGCATTACAACACCCACCTGTATTGGTGCAGCCTGACCTTAACCTGCCGTTTCAGGTGCACACCGATGCCAGTGATGTAGGCTTGGGAGCTATACTCAGCCAGCAAACATCTGAGGGAGAAAAAGTGGTAGCTTTTGCATCACGGACCTTAAGAGGAGCAGAATTAAACTACTCAACCTCTGAAAAGGAGTGTCTAGCGGTGGTCTGGGCGGTGGAAAAATGGAGGCATTACCTGGAAGGGAGGCACTTTGACATCTACACAGATCATGCAGCATTGGCCTGGGCATTCAACTGCCCCAAAACTTCCTCACGACTGACACGGTGGACCCTGCGGCTCCAACAGTTCGACTTCCATGTTCATCATAGGAAGGGCTGTCTCAATCTGGGTCCAGATGCATTATCTAGAGCACATGAGAAGGAAAAGATGGAAGCTGCCTGTTTAATCATAAACCCTTCCAAATGTTCTTCAGTCTTGCCACACAGCCTCGATGAAATAGCCCTAGCTCAGAGCACAGACAGCACTATCGCTCACCTGCAGTCAGTTCATAAAGACCGAAAAGTCCAAGACCAACAGATTTCCTTCGAGGATCACCAGGGGGTGTTGTATCGCCGGATACCTTTAAAGAACAACGGAGAAAAGTTTCAGTTGGTATTACCACAATCCCTTACATCAGATTTTCTCCATTATTACCATGACAACCCTCTGGGTGGACATCTGGGGAGGCTAAAAACTCTGCTGAGGCTGTTGGAGGTGGCGTGGTGGCCGACTGTCCGAAAGGATGTATGGCAGTATGTCAAAGAGTGTGAGGTATGTCAGAAGTACAAGCCAGACAACACCAAACCCAGTGGTTTTCTACAACATACCCAGGTCACGGAGCCAGGACACACACTGGGCATGGATTTCATGGGTCCCTTTCCACTAAGCAAAAGACAAAATGCTTACCTTCTGGTTGTGGTGGATTATTATTCAAAATGGGTTGAATTGTACCCTCTCCGAGACAGCAAAACACAAAGAGTTGTGAAAATTCTCAGGGAAGACATATTCACCCGATGGGGGGTTCCAAAATACCTCATTTCCGACAGGGGTGCCCAATTCACCTCCAGCGTGTTGTCAGAGCTCTGCAAAACCTGGGGAACTACACAAAAACTCACAACCAGCTATCACCCACAAACAAATTTAACCGAAAGAATTAACAGGACATTGAAAACTATGATTGCATCATACGTTGGACAACATCATCAAGCCTGGGATCAATGGTTACCTGAGTTTCGATACGCCATCAACACTGCCCACCAAGAGACCACAGGAAAAACACCAGCAGAGCTCATGCTGGGCCGGCAGATATATGGTCCGCTGGAGCGTCTAATCCACCGCTCACCTGCTCCTGACCAAGCCTCGTATAACCTGATCGAAAGGCAAAACCTCATGGCAGAGGAAGTAAAAAAACGAGTGGCCATTCATACATCCAGACAAGCCAGATACTATAATACCCGACGGAAAGATGCGCAGTTTCAGCCGGGCGATCTGGTCTGGATAAGAACTCACCCTCTTTCCTCTGCTGCTAACAAATTCTCTGCTAAGCTAGCGCCCAAGTGGGAGGGTCCAGCTAAAGTAATTAAAAAAACGGGGCCAATAAATTACACTGTTGGTTGGGGCAATCCACTTAAAACAGAAAATTATAATGTGGTAAACCTGAAACGCTGGTACGGTCGTTCTCCTCAGACGCCGTTGGCTGGGGGAGGGGTCTATGTAGCGTAGCCACATATGGAGAGGGCTATTTATACGCTGTGAATGTTAGCGTATTGTTATATGTCTTTATTATCTCCAGCTGTACTGTTTTTTGTCCCTTCTGTTTGTGTTTGTCTCGTCTCTCGCTGTCGCGAGAGTTTGCATGGCGATCTCACGTCACGGGTGAGATTGCCGGTTGACTTCCGGATTGGCCATATATGGCGCCGGTTCCGGCGTGCAGGACAGCGTGGTATTGGATGATAGGCGATCGCCGTTATACTCTAGAATATAGCTGTCATTGTAAGGATTATCCTTCCCTGAGGAATATATCGTTTTTTATGGGATTATTCACCTGGGAAGACACCTTTACACACTCACCTTTTTTATGGATTATGCTGCCGATTGCGATCTTCACCGGTTGGACTGATCCGTTCTTGTAAATATTTTGAACTTGAGACTTTCACGCACGCACGCACATACACTATTACGGTATTATTTGGAAATCGTTGTTTATC
The DNA here is from genome assembly GCF_027580225.2 of Misgurnus anguillicaudatus. Taxonomy (NCBI): domain Eukaryota; kingdom Metazoa; phylum Chordata; class Actinopteri; order Cypriniformes; family Cobitidae; genus Misgurnus; species Misgurnus anguillicaudatus. The sequence continues at coordinate 1,510,220 of NC_073360.2, read as the reverse complement.
TTGTATATATTTAGTTATTGTATATATCTGATTATTTTTGTATAATACACTTGGGCAAGTTAAATGGTATTGGTGTCTGTGTCTTTATATTCTGCTTTCATAGTTTATTGTCTTAAAGGTGAGCATTCTTCCCCTTTATTATAAGTTTGTACACTCCGTGATTTAAAAGTATTCCAGGAGTGTTACAAGACTACAAGGATGAGTTGAAGCTGGGCCAGCAAAACCTGGTCCTGTGTATTGCTGTCTATGCTCAGACTGTTTGCTGGCTGGAACAGTCAGAGTCAATCCCACAAATACATGAAACTATCAGATCTAAAGAAGATTTGTTTGTTTCTTTCAAAACCCAAAAACACTGTTGGCATCTGATGTATTTTTTGTTAATTGTATGTCCAGGACATTTTCTTCAATTGAAACTTACATGAATACATTTAGCTTGAAAGCACTAAATGTTATGTCCAGTACTCTATCTTAAATTTGATCTCAAATGTCCAGCAGAAACCTTAAGCCCACATCAACTATGAAGACTGCTTTAGGAGACTTAGGAACAGTAATAAAATGAACAGCCTATTGGCTTTGGGAAGGGAAAATAGCATTTGCAGGCTATAAGATGCCCACAAACTCTATCAGAGCTAAAGAAGTGACTACTGGTCAATGGAGATTTCCACTTAAACCTTGTGGGATTTGAACCTGGGTCTCCCATATGGGAGAATCAGTGCTCTAACCACTAGACTACAAGGATGAGTTGAAGCTGGGCCAGCAAAACCTGGTCCTGTGTATTGCTGTCTATGCTCAGACTGTTGGCTGGCTGGAACAGTCAGAGTCAATCCCACAAATACATGAAAACTATCAGATCTAAAGATTTGTTTGCTTCTTTCAAAACCCAAAGACACTGTTGGCAACTGCTGTATTTTTTGCTAATTGTATGTCCAGGACTTTTTCTTAAATGGAAACTTACATGAACATTTAACTTGAAAGCACTAAATGTTATGTCCAGTACTCTATCTTAAATTTTATCTCAAGCATCCAGCAGAAACCTTAAGCCCACATCAACTATGAAGACTGCTTTAGGAGACTTAGGAACAGTAGTAAAATGAACAACCTACTGGCTTTGGGAAGGGAAAATAGAATTTGCAGGCTCTAAGATGCCCACAAAGTCTATCAGAGCTTAAGAAGAGACTACTGGTCAATTGAGATTTCCACTTAAACCTTGTGGGATTTGAACCTGGGTCTCCCATATGGGAGAATCAGTGCTCTAACCACTAGACTACAAGGATGAGTTGAAGCTGGGCCAGCAAAACCTGGTCCTGTGTATTGCTGCCTATGCTCAGACTGTTTGCTGGCTGGTACAGTCAGAGTCAATCCCACAAATACATGAAACTATCAGATCTAAAGAAGATTTGTTTGCTTCTTTCAAAACCCAAAAACACTGTTGGCATCTGATGTATTTTTTGTTAATTGTATGTCCAGGACATTTTCTTCAATTGAAACTTACATGAATACATTTAGCTTGAAAGCACTAAATGTTATGTCCAGTACTCTATCTTAAATTTGATCTCAAATGTCCAGCAGAAACCTTAAGCCCACATCAACTATGAAGACTGCTTTAGGAGACTTAGGAACAGTAATAAAATGAACAGCCTACTGGCTTTGGGAAGGGAAAACTGAATTTGCAGGCTATAAGATGCCCACAAACTCTATCAGAGCTAAATAAGTGGTTACTGCTCAAAGGAGATTTCCACTTAAACCTTGTGGGATTTGAACCTGGGTCTCCCATATGGGAGAATCAGTGCTCTAACCACTAGACTACAAGGATGAGTTGAAGCTGGGCCAGCAAAACCTGGTCCTGTGTATTGCTGCCTATGCTCAGACTGTTTGCTGGCTGGTACAGTCAGAGTCAATCCCACAAATACATGAAACTATCAGATCTAAAGAAGATTTGTTTGTTTCTTTCAAAACCCAAAAACACTGTTGGCATCTGATGTATTTTTTGTTAATTGTATGTCCAGGACATTTTCTTCAATTGAAACTTACATGAATACATTTAGCTTGAAAGCACTAAATGTTATGTCCAGTACTCTATCTTAAATTTGATCTCAAATGTCCAGCAGAAACCTTAAGCCCACATCAACTATGAAGACTGCTTTAGGAGACTTAGGAACAGTAATAAAATGAACAGCCTACTGGCTTTGGGAAGGGAAAACTGAATTTGCAGGCTATAAGATGCCCACAAACTCTATCAGAGCTAAATAAGTGGTTACTGCTCAAAGGAGATTTCCACTTAAACCTTGTGGGATTTGAACCTGGGTCTCATGTATGGGAGAATCAGTGCTCGAACCACTAGACTACAGAGGATGAGTTGAAGCTGGGCCAGTAAAATCTGGTCCTGTGTATTGCTGCCTATGCTCAGACTGTTGGCTGGCTGGTACAGTCAGAGTCAATCCCACAAATACATGAAACTATCAGATCTTAAAAGATTTGTTTGTTTCTTTCAAAACCCAAAAACACTGTTGGCATCTGATGTATTTTTTGTTAATTTTATGTCCAGGACATTTTCTTCAATTGAAACTTACATGAACATTTAACTTGAAAGCACTAAATGTTATGTCCAGTACTCTATCTTAAATTTTATCTCAAACGTCCAGCAGAAACCTTAAGCCCACATCAACTATGAAGACTGCTTTAGGAGACTTAGGAACAGTAATAAAATGAACAGCCTATTGGCTTTGGGAAGGGAAAATAGCATTTGCAGGCTATAAGATGCCCACAAACTCTATCAGAGCTAAAGAAGTGACTACTGGTCAATGGAGATTTCCACTTAAACCTTGTGGGATTTGAACCTGGGTCTCCCATATGGGAGAATCAGTGCTCTAACCACTAGACTACAAGGATGAGTTGAAGCTGGGCCAGCAAAACCTGGTCCTGTGTATTGCTGCCTATGCTCAGACTGTTGGCTGGCTGGAACAGTCAGAGTCAATCCCACAAATACATGAAAACTATCAGATCTAAAGATTTGTTTGCTTCTTTCAAAACCCAAAGACACTGTTGGCAACTGCTGTATTTTTTGCTAATTGTATGTCCAGGACTTTTTCTTAAATGGAAACTTACATGAACATTTAACTTGAAAGCACTAAATGTTATGTCCAGTACTCTATCTTAAATTTTATCTCAAGCATCCAGCAGAAACCTTAAGCCCACATCAACTATGAAGACTGCTTTAGGAGACTTAGGAACAGTAGTCAAATGAACAACCTACTGGCTTTGGGAAGGGAAAATAGAATTTGCAGGCTCTAAGATGCCCACAAAGTCTATCAGAGCTTAAGAAGAGACTACTGGTCAATTGAGATTTCCACTAAAACCTTGTGGGATTTGAACCTGGGTCTCCCATATGGGAGAATCAGTGCTCTAACCACTAGACTACAAGGATGAGTTGAAGCTGGGCCAGCAAAACCTGGTCCTGTGTATTGCTGCCTATGCTCAGACTGTTTGCTGGCTGGTACAGTCAGAGTCAATCCCACAAATACATGAAACTATCAGATCTAAAGAAGATTTGTTTGTTTCTTTCAAAACCCAAAAACAGTGTTGGCATCTGATGTATTTTTTGTTAATTGTATGTCCAGGACATTTTCTTCAATTGAAACTTACATGAATACATTTAGCTTGAAAGCACTAAATGTTATGTCCAGTACTCTATCTTAAATTTGATCTCAAATGTCCAGCAGAAACCTTAAGCCCACATCAACTATGAAGACTGCTTTAGGAGACTTAGGAACAGTAATAAAATGAACAGCCTACTGGCTTTGGGAAGGGAAAACTGAATTTGCAGGCTATAAGATGCCCACAAACTCTATCAGAGCTAAATAAGTGGTTACTGCTCAAAGGAGATTTCCACTTAAACCTTGTGGGATTTGAACCTGGGTCTCATGTATGGGAGAATCAGTGCTCGACCCACTAGACTACAGAGGATGAGTTGAAGCTGGGCCAGTAAAATCTGGTCCTGTGTATTGCTGCCTATGCTCAGACTGTTGGCTGGCTGGTACAGTCAGAGTCAATCCCACAAATACATGAAACTATAAGATCTAAAAAGATTTGTTTGTTTCTTTCAAAACCCAAAAACACTGTTGGCATCTGATGTATTTTTTGTTAATTTTATGTCCAGGACATTTTCTTCAATTGAAACTTACATGAACATTTAACTTGAAAGCACTAAATGTTATGTCCAGTACTCTATCTTAAATTTTATCTCAAGCATCCAGCAGAAACCTTAAGCCCACATCAACTATGAAGACTGCTTTAGGAGACTTAGGAACAGTAGTAAAATGAACAACCTACTGGCTTTGGGAAGGGAAAATAGAATTTGCAGGCTCTAAGATGCCCACAAAGTCTATCAGAGCTTAAGAAGAGACTACTGGTCAATTGAGATTTCCACTTAAACCTTGTGGGATTTGAACCTGGGTCTCCCATATGGGAGAATCAGTGCTCTAACCACTAGACTACAAGGATGAGTTGAAGCTGGGCCAGCAAAACCTGGTCCTGTGTATTGCTGCCTATGCTCAGACTGTTTGCTGGCTGGTACAGTCAGAGTCAATCCCACAAATACATGAAACTATCAGATCTAAAGAAGATTTGTTTGTTTCTTTCAAAACCCAAAAACACTGTTGGCATCTGATGTATTTTTTGTTAATTGTATGTCCAGGACATTTTCTTCAATTGAAACTTACATGAACATTTAACTTGAAAGCACTAAATGTTATGTCCAGTACTCTATCTTAAATTTTATCTCAAACGTCCAGCAGAAACCTTAAGCCCACATCAACTATGAAGACTGCTTTAGGAGACTTAGGAACAGTAATAAAATGAACAGCCTATTGGCTTTGGGAAGGGAAAATAGCATTTGCAGGCTATAAGATGCCCACAAACTCTATCAGAGCTAAAGAAGTGACTACTGGTCAATGGAGATTTCCACTTAAACCTTGTGGGATTTGAACCTGGGTCTCCCATATGGGAGAATCAGTGCTCTAACCACTAGACTACAAGGATGAGTTGAAGCTGGGCCAGCAAAACCTGGTCCTGTGTATTGCTGTCTATGCTCAGACTGTTGGCTGGCTGGAACAGTCAGAGTCAATCCCACAAATACATGAAAACTATCAGATCTAAAGATTTGTTTGCTTCTTTCAAAACCCAAAGACACTGTTGGCAACTGCTGTATTTTTTGCTAATTGTATGTCCAGGACTTTTTCTTAAATGGAAACTTACATGAACATTTAACTTGAAAGCACTAAATGTTATGTCCAGTACTCTATCTTAAATTTTATCTCAAGCATCCAGCAGAAACCTTAAGCCCACATCAACTATGAAGACTGCTTTAGGAGACTTAGGAACAGTAGTAAAATGAACAACCTACTGGCTTTGGGAAGGGAAAATAGAATTTGCAGGCTCTAAGATGCCCACAAAGTCTATCAGAGCTTAAGAAGAGACTACTGGTCAATTGAGATTTCCACTTAAACCTTGTGGGATTTGAACCTGGGTCTCCCATATGGGAGAATCAGTGCTCTAACCACTAGACTACAAGGATGAGTTGAAGCTGGGCCAGCAAAACCTGGTCCTGTGTATTGCTGCCTATGCTCAGACTGTTTGCTGGCTGGTACAGTCAGAGTCAATCCCACAAATACATGAAACTATCAGATCTAAAGAAGATTTGTTTGTTTCTTTCAAAACCCAAAAACACTGTTGGCATCTGATGTATTTTTTGTTAATTGTATGTCCAGGACATTTTCTTCAATTGAAACTTACATGAATACATTTAGCTTGAAAGCACTAAATGTTATGTCCAGTACTCTATCTTAAATTTGATCTCAAATGTCCAGCAGAAACCTTAAGCCCACATCAACTATGAAGACTGCTTTAGGAGACTTAGGAACAGTAATAAAATGAACAGCCTATTGGCTTTGGGAAGGGAAAATAGCATTTGCAGGCTATAAGATGCCCACAAACTCTATCAGAGCTAAAGAAGTGACTACTGGTCAATGGAGATTTCCACTTAAACCTTGTGGGATTTGAACCTGGGTCTCCCATATGGGAGAATCAGTGCTCTAACCACTAGACTACAAGGATGAGTTGAAGCTGGGCCAGCAAAACCTGGTCCTGTGTATTGCTGTCTATGCTCAGACTGTTGGCTGGCTGGAACAGTCAGAGTCAATCCCACAAATACATGAAAACTATCAGATCTAAAGATTTGTTTGCTTCTTTCAAAACCCAAAGACACTGTTGGCAACTGCTGTATTTTTTGCTAATTGTATGTCCAGGACTTTTTCTTAAATGGAAACTTACATGAACATTTAACTTGAAAGCACTAAATGTTATGTCCAGTACTCTATCTTAAATTTTATCTCAAGCATCCAGCAGAAACCTTAAGCCCACATCAACTATGAAGACTGCTTTAGGAGACTTAGGAACAGTAGTAAAATGAACAACCTACTGGCTTTGGGAAGGGAAAATAGAATTTGCAGGCTCTAAGATGCCCACAAAGTCTATCAGAGCTTAAGAAGAGACTACTGGTCAATTGAGATTTCCACTTAAACCTTGTGGGATTTGAACCTGGGTCTCCCATATGGGAGAATCAGTGCTCTAACCACTAGACTACAAGGATGAGTTGAAGCTGGGCCAGCAAAACCTGGTCCTGTGTATTGCTGCCTATGCTCAGACTGTTTGCTGGCTGGTACAGTCAGAGTCAATCCCACAAATACATGAAACTATCAGATCTAAAGAAGATGTGTTTGTTTCTTTCAAAACCCAAAAACACTGTTGGCATCTGATGTATTTTTTGTTAATTGTATGTCCAGGACATTTTCTTCAATTGAAACTTACATGAATACATTTAGCTTGAAAGCACTAAATGTTATGTCCAGTACTCTATCTTAAATTTGATCTCAAATGTCCAGCAGAAACCTTAAGCCCACATCAACTATGAAGACTGCTTTAGGAGACTTAGGAACAGTAATAAAATGAACAGCCTACTGGCTTTGGGAAGGGAAAACTGAATTTGCAGGCTATAAGATGCCCACAAACTCTATCAGAGCTAAATAAGTGGTTACTGCTCAAAGGAGATTTCCACTTAAACCTTGTGGGATTTGAACCTGGGTCTCATGTATGGGAGAATCAGTGCTCGAACCACTAGACTACAGAGGATGAGTTGAAGCTGGGCCAGTAAAATCTGGTCCTGTGTATTGCTGCCTATGCTCAGACTGTTGGCTGGCTGGTACAGTCAGAGTCAATCCCACAAATACATGAAACTATCAGATCTAAAAAGATTTGTTTGTTTCTTTCAAAACCCAAAAACACTGTTGGCATCTGATGTATTTTTTGTTAATTTTATGTCCAGGACATTTTCTTCAATTGAAACTTACATGAACATTTAACTTGAAAGCACTAAATGTTATGTCCAGTACTCTATCTTAAATTTTATCTCAAACGTCCAGCAGAAACCTTAAGCCCACATCAACTATGAAGACTGCTTTAGGAGACTTAGGAACAGTAATAAAATGAACAGCCTATTGGCTTTGGGAAGGGAAAATAGCATTTGCAGGCTATAAGATGCCCACAAACTCTATCAGAGCTAAAGAAGTGACTACTGGTCAATGGAGATTTCCACTTAAACCTTGTGGGATTTGAACCTGGGTCTCCCATATGGGAGAATCAGTGCTCTAACCACTAGACTACAAGGATGAGTTGAAGCTGGGCCAGCAAAACCTGGTCCTGTGTATTGCTGCCTATGCTCAGACTGTTGGCTGGCTGGAACAGTCAGAGTCAATCCCACAAATACATGAAAACTATCAGATCTAAAGATTTGTTTGCTTCTTTCAAAACCCAAAGACACTGTTGGCAACTGCTGTATTTTTTGCTAATTGTATGTCCAGGACTTTTTCTTAAATGGAAACTTACATGAACATTTAACTTGAAAGCACTAAATGTTATGTCCAGTACTCTATCTTAAATTTTATCTCAAGCATCCAGCAGAAACCTTAAGCCCACATCAACTATGAAGACTGCTTTAGGAGACTTAGGAACAGTAGTAAAATGAACAACCTACTGGCTTTGGGAAGGGAAAATAGAATTTGCAGGCTCTAAGATGCCCACAAAGTCTATCAGAGCTTAAGAAGAGACTACTGGTCAATTGAGATTTCCACTTAAACCTTGTGGGATTTGAACCTGGGTCTCCCATATGGGAGAATCAGTGCTCTAACCACTAGACTACAAGGATGAGTTGAAGCTGGGCCAGCAAAACCTGGTCCTGTGTATTGCTGCCTATGCTCAGACTGTTTGCTGGCTGGTACAGTCAGAGTCAATCCCACAAATACATGAAACTATCAGATCTAAAGAAGATTTGTTTGCTTCTTTCAAAACCCAAAAACACTGTTGGCATCTGATGTATTTTTTGTTAATTGTATGTCCAGGACATTTTCTTCAATTGAAACTTACATGAATACATTTAGCTTGAAAGCACTAAATGTTATGTCCAGTACTCTATCTTAAATTTGATCTCAAATGTCCAGCAGAAACCTTAAGCCCACATCAACTATGAAGACTGCTTTAGGAGACTTAGGAACAGTAATAAAATGAACAGCCTACTGGCTTTGGGAAGGGAAAACTGAATTTGCAGGCTATAAGATGCCCACAAACTCTATCAGAGCTAAATAAGTGGTTACTGCTCAAAGGAGATTTCCACTTAAACCTTGTGGGATTTGAACCTGGGTCTCCCATATGGGAGAATCAGTGCTCTAACCACTAGACTACAAGGATGAGTTGAAGCTGGGCCAGCAAAACCTGGTCCTGTGTATTGCTGCCTATGCTCAGACTGTTTGCTGGCTGGTACAGTCAGAGTCAATCCCACAAATACATGAAACTATCAGATCTAAAAAGATTTGTTTGTTTCTTTCAAAACCCAAAAACACTGTTGGCATCTGATGTATTTTTTGTTAATTTTATGTCCAGGACATTTTCTTCAATTGAAACTTACATGAACATTTAACTTGAAAGCACTAAATGTTATGTCCAGTACTCTATCTTAAATTTTATCTCAAACGTCCAGCAGAAACCTTAAGCCCACATCAACTATGAAGACTGCTTTAGGAGACTTAGGAACAGTAATAAAATGAACAGCCTATTGGCTTTGGGAAGGGAAAATAGCATTTGCAGGCTATAAGATGCCCACAAACTCTATCAGAGCTAAAGAAGTGACTACTGGTCAATGGAGATTTCCACTTAAACCTTGTGGGGTTTGAACCTGGGTCTCCCATATGGGAGAATCAGTGCTCTAACCACTAGACTACAAGGATGAGTTGAAGCTGGGCCAGCAAAACCTGGTCCTGTGTATTGCTGCCTATGCTCAGACTGTTTGCTGGCTGGTACAGTCAGAGTCAATCCCACAAATACATGAAACTATCAGATCTAAAGAAGATGTGTTTGTTTCTTTCAAAACCCAAAAACACTGTTGGCATCTGATGTATTTTTTGTTAATTGTATGTCCAGGACATTTTCTTCAATTGAAACTTACATGAATACATTTAGCTTGAAAGCACTAAATGTTATGTCCAGTACTCTATCTTAAATTTGATCTCAAATGTCCAGCAGAAACCTTAAGCCCACATCAACTATGAAGACTGCTTTAGGAGACTTAGGAACAGTAATAAAATGAACAGCCTACTGGCTTTGGGAAGGGAAAACTGAATTTGCAGGCTATAAGATGCCCACAAACTCTATCAGAGCTAAATAAGTGGTTACTGCTCAAAGGAGATTTCCACTTAAACCTTGTGGGATTTGAACCTGGGTCTCATGTATGGGAGAATCAGTGCTCGAACCACTAGACTACAGAGGATGAGTTGAAGCTGGGCCAGTAAAATCTGGTCCTGTGTATTGCTGCCTATGCTCAGACTGTTGGCTGGCTGGTACAGTCAGAGTCAATCCCACAAATACATGAAACTATCAGATCTAAAAAGATTTGTTTGTTTCTTTCAAAACCCAAAAACACTGTTGGCATCTGATGTATTTTTTGTTAATTTTATGTCCAGGACATTTTCTTCAATTGAAACTTACATGAACATTTAACTTGAAAGCACTAAATGTTATGTCCAGTACTCTATCTTAAATTTTATCTCAAACGTCCAGCAGAAACCTTAAGCCCACATCAACTATGAAGACTGCTTTAGGAGACTTAGGAACAGTAATAAAATGAACAGCCTATTGGCTTTGGGAAGGGAAAATAGCATTTGCAGGCTATAAGATGCCCACAAACTCTATCAGAGCTAAAGAAGTGACTACTGGTCAATGGAGATTTCCACTTAAACCTTGTGGGATTTGAACCTGGGTCTCCCATATGGGAGAATCAGTGCTCTAACCACTAGACTACAAGGATGAGTTGAAGCTGGGCCAGCAAAACCTGGTCCTGTGTATTGCTGCCTATGCTCAGACTGTTGGCTGGCTGGAACAGTCAGAGTCAATCCCACAAATACATGAAAACTATCAGATCTAAAGATTTGTTTGCTTCTTTCAAAACCCAAAGACACTGTTGGCAACTGCTGTATTTTTTGCTAATTGTATGTCCAGGACTTTTTCTTAAATGGAAACTTACATGAACATTTAACTTGAAAGCACTAAATGTTATGTCCAGTACTCTATCTTAAATTTTATCTCAAGCATCCAGCAGAAACCTTAAGCCCACATCAACTATGAAGACTGCTTTAGGAGACTTAGGAACAGTAGTAAAATGAACAACCTACTGGCTTTGGGAAGGGAAAATAGAATTTGCAGGCTCTAAGATGCCCACAAAGTCTATCAGAGCTTAAGAAGAGACTACTGGTCAATTGAGATTTCCACTTAAACCTTGTGGGATTTGAACCTGGGTCTCCCATATGGGAGAATCAGTGCTCTAACCACTAGACTACAAGGATGAGTTGAAGCTGGGCCAGCAAAACCTGGTCCTGTGTATTGCTGCCTATGCTCAGACTGTTTGCTGGCTGGTACAGTCAGAGTCAATCCCACAAATACATGAAACTATCAGATCTAAAGAAGATTTGTTTGCTTCTTTCAAAACCCAAAAACACTGTTGGCATCTGATGTATTTTTTGTTAATTGTATGTCCAGGACATTTTCTTCAATTGAAACTTACATGAATACATTTAGCTTGAAAGCACTAAATGTTATGTCCAGTACTCTATCTTAAATTTGATCTCAAATGTCCAGCAGAAACCTTAAGCCCACATCAACTATGAAGACTGCTTTAGGAGACTTAGGAACAGTAATAAAATGAACAGCCTACTGGCTTTGGGAAGGGAAAACTGAATTTGCAGGCTATAAGATGCCCACAAACTCTATCAGAGCTAAATAAGTGGTTACTGCTCAAAGGAGATTTCCACTTAAACCTTGTGGGATTTGAACCTGGGTCTCCCATATGGGAGAATCAGTGCTCTAACCACTAGACTACAAGGATGAGTTGAAGCTGGGCCAGCAAAACCTGGTCCTGTGTATTGCTGCCTATGCTCAGACTGTTTGCTGGCTGGTACAGTCAGAGTCAATCCCACAAATACATGAAACTATCAGATCTAAAGAAGATTTGTTTGTTTCTTTCAAAACCCAAAAACACTGTTGGCATCTGATGTATTTTTTGTTAATTGTATGTCCAGGACATTTTCTTCAATTGAAACTTACATGAATACATTTAGCTTGAAAGCACTAAATGTTATGTCCAGTACTCTATCTTAAATTTGATCTCAAATGTCCAGCAGAAACCTTAAGCCCACATCAACTATGAAGACTGCTTTAGGAGACTTAGGAACAGTAATAAAATGAACAGCCTACTGGCTTTGGGAAGGGAAAACTGAATTTGCAGGCTATAAGATGCCCACAAACTCTATCAGAGCTAAATAAGTGGTTACTGCTCAAAGGAGATTTCCACTTAAACCTTGTGGGATTTGAACCTGGGTCTCATGTATGGGAGAATCAGTGCTCGAACCACTAGACTACAGAGGATGAGTTGAAGCTGGGCCAGTAAAATCTGGTCCTGTGTATTGCTGCCTATGCTCAGACTGTTGGCTGGCTGGTACAGTCAGAGTCAATCCCACAAATACATGAAACTATCAGATCTTAAAAGATTTGTTTGTTTCTTTCAAAACCCAAAAACACTGTTGGCATCTGATGTATTTTTTGTTAATTTTATGTCCAGGACATTTTCTTCAATTGAAACTTACATGAACATTTAACTTGAAAGCACTAAATGTTATGTCCAGTACTCTATCTTAAATTTTATCTCAAACGTCCAGCAGAAACCTTAAGCCCACATCAACTATGAAGACTGCTTTAGGAGACTTAGGAACAGTAATAAAATGAACAGCCTATTGGCTTTGGGAAGGGAAAATAGCATTTGCAGGCTATAAGATGCCCACAAACTCTATCAGAGCTAAAGAAGTGACTACTGGTCAATGGAGATTTCCACTTAAACCTTGTGGGATTTGAACCTGGGTCTCCCATATGGGAGAATCAGTGCTCTAACCACTAGACTACAAGGATGAGTTGAAGCTGGGCCAGCAAAACCTGGTCCTGTGTATTGCTGCCTATGCTCAGACTGTTGGCTGGCTGGAACAGTCAGAGTCAATCCCACAAATACATGAAAACTATCAGATCTAAAGATTTGTTTGCTTCTTTCAAAACCCAAAGACACTGTTGGCAACTGCTGTATTTTTTGCTAATTGTATGTCCAGGACTTTTTCTTAAATGGAAACTTACATGAACATTTAACTTGAAAGCACTAAATGTTATGTCCAGTACTCTATCTTAAATTTTATCTCAAGCATCCAGCAGAAACCTTAAGCCCACATCAACTATGAAGACTGCTTTAGGAGACTTAGGAACAGTAGTCAAATGAACAACCTACTGGCTTTGGGAAGGGAAAATAGAATTTGCAGGCTCTAAGATGCCCACAAAGTCTATCAGAGCTTAAGAAGAGACTACTGGTCAATTGAGATTTCCACTTAAACCTTGTGGGATTTGAACCTGGGTCTCCCATATGGGAGAATCAGTGCTCTAACCACTAGACTACAAGGATGAGTTGAAGCTGGTCCAGCAAAACCTGGTCCTGTGTATTGCTGCCTATGCTCAGACTGTTTGCTGGCTGGTACAGTCAGAGTCAATCCCACAAATACATGAAACTATCAGATCTAAAGAAGATTTGTTTGTTTCTTTCAAAACCCAAAAACACTGTTGGCATCTGATGTATTTTTTGTTAATTGTATGTCCAGGACATTTTCTTCAATTGAAACTTACATGAATACATTTAGCTTGAAAGCACTAAATGTTATGTCCAGTACTCTATCTTAAATTTGATCTCAAATGTCCAGCAGAAACCTTAAGCCCACATCAACTATGAAGACTGCTTTAGGAGACTTAGGAACAGTAATAAAATGAACAGCCTATTGGCTTTGGGAAGGGAAAATAGCATTTGCAGGCTATAAGATGCCCACAAACTCTATCAGAGCTAAAGAAGTGACTACTGGTCAATGGAGATTTCCACTTAAACCTTGTGGGATTTGAACCTGGGTCTCCCATATGGGAGAATCAGTGCTCTAACCACTAGACTACAAGGATGAGTTGAAGCTGGGCCAGCAAAACCTGGTCCTGTGTATTGCTGTCTATGCTCAGACTGTTGGCTGGCTGGAACAGTCAGAGTCAATCCCACAAATACATGAAAACTATCAGATCTAAAGATTTGTTTGCTTCTTTCAAAACCCAAAGACACTGTTGGCAACTGCTGTATTTTTTGCTAATTGTATGTCCAGGACTTTTTCTTAAATGGAAACTTACATGAACATTTAACTTGAAAGCACTAAATGTTATGTCCAGTACTCTATCTTAAATTTTATCTCAAGCATCCAGCAGAAACCTTAAGCCCACATCAACTATGAAGACTGCTTTAGGAGACTTAGGAACAGTAGTAAAATGAACAACCTACTGGCTTTGGGAAGGGAAAATAGAATTTGCAGGCTCTAAGATGCCCACAAAGTCTATCAGAGCTTAAGAAGAGACTACTGGTCAATTGAGATTTCCACTTAAACCTTGTGGGATTTGAACCTGGGTCTCCCATATGGGAGAATCAGTGCTCTAACCACTAGACTACAAGGATGAGTTGAAGCTGGGCCAGCAAAACCTGGTCCTGTGTATTGCTGCCTATGCTCAGACTGTTTGCTGGCTGGTACAGTCAGAGTCAATCCCACAAATACATGAAACTATCAGATCTAAAGAAGATGTGTTTGTTTCTTTCAAAACCCAAAAACACTGTTGGCATCTGATGTATTTTTTGTTAATTGTATGTCCAGGACATTTTCTTCAATTGAAACTTACATGAATACATTTAGCTTGAAAGCACTAAATGTTATGTCCAGTACTCTATCTTAAATTTGATCTCAAATGTCCAGCAGAAACCTTAAGCCCACATCAACTATGAAGACTGCTTTAGGAGACTTAGGAACAGTAATAAAATGAACAGCCTACTGGCTTTGGGAAGGGAAAACTGAATTTGCAGGCTATAAGATGCCCACAAACTCTATCAGAGCTAAATAAGTGGTTACTGCTCAAAGGAGATTTCCACTTAAACCTTGTGGGATTTGAACCTGGGTCTCATGTATGGGAGAATCAGTGCTCGAACCACTAGACTACAGAGGATGAGTTGAAGCTGGGCCAGTAAAATCTGGTCCTGTGTATTGCTGCCTATGCTCAGACTGTTGGCTGGCTGGTACAGTCAGAGTCAATCCCACAAATACATGAAACTATCAGATCTAAAAAGATTTGTTTGTTTCTTTCAAAACCCAAAAACACTGTTGGCATCTGATGTATTTTTTGTTAATTTTATGTCCAGGACATTTTCTTCAATTGAAACTTACATGAACATTTAACTTGAAAGCACTAAATGTTATGTCCAGTACTCTATCTTAAATTTTATCTCAAACGTCCAGCAGAAACCTTAAGCCCACATCAACTATGAAGACTGCTTTAGGAGACTTAGGAACAGTAATAAAATGAACAGCCTATTGGCTTTGGGAAGGGAAAATAGCATTTGCAGGCTATAAGATGCCCACAAACTCTATCAGAGCTAAAGAAGTGACTACTGGTCAATGGAGATTTCCACTTAAACCTTGTGGGATTTGAACCTGGGTCTCCCATATGGGAGAATCAGTGCTCTAACCACTAGACTACAAGGATGAGTTGAAGCTGGGCCAGCAAAACCTGGTCCTGTGTATTGCTGCCTATGCTCAGACTGTTGGCTGGCTGGAACAGTCAGAGTCAATCCCACAAATACATGAAAACTATCAGATCTAAAGATTTGTTTGCTTCTTTCAAAACCCAAAGACACTGTTGGCAACTGCTGTATTTTTTGCTAATTGTATGTCCAGGACTTTTTCTTAAATGGAAACTTACATGAACATTTAACTTGAAAGCACTAAATGTTATGTCCAGTACTCTATCTTAAATTTTATCTCAAGCATCCAGCAGAAACCTTAAGCCCACATCAACTATGAAGACTGCTTTAGGAGACTTAGGAACAGTAGTAAAATGAACAACCTACTGGCTTTGGGAAGGGAAAATAGAATTTGCAGGCTCTAAGATGCCCACAAAGTCTATCAGAGCTTAAGAAGAGACTACTGGTCAATTGAGATTTCCACTTAAACCTTGTGGGATTTGAACCTGGGTCTCCCATATGGGAGAATCAGTGCTCTAACCACTAGACTACAAGGATGAGTTGAAGCTGGGCCAGCAAAACCTGGTCCTGTGTATTGCTGCCTATGCTCAGACTGTTTGCTGGCTGGTACAGTCAGAGTCAATCCCACAAATACATGAAACTATCAGATCTAAAGAAGATTTGTTTGCTTCTTTCAAAACCCAAAAACACTGTTGGCATCTGATGTATTTTTTGTTAATTGTATGTCCAGGACATTTTCTTCAATTGAAACTTACATGAATACATTTAGCTTGAAAGCACTAAATGTTATGTCCAGTACTCTATCTTAAATTTGATCTCAAATGTCCAGCAGAAACCTTAAGCCCACATCAACTATGAAGACTGCTTTAGGAGACTTAGGAACAGTAATAAAATGAACAGCCTACTGGCTTTGGGAAGGGAAAACTGAATTTGCAGGCTATAAGATGCCCACAAACTCTATCAGAGCTAAATAAGTGGTTACTGCTCAAAGGAGATTTCCACTTAAACCTTGTGGGATTTGAACCTGGGTCTCCCATATGGGAGAATCAGTGCTCTAACCACTAGACTACAAGGATGAGTTGAAGCTGGGCCAGCAAAACCTGGTCCTGTGTATTGCTGCCTATGCTCAGACTGTTTGCTGGCTGGTACAGTCAGAGTCAATCCCACAAATACATGAAACTATCAGATCTAAAAAGATTTGTTTGTTTCTTTCAAAACCCAAAAACACTGTTGGCATCTGATGTATTTTTTGTTAATTTTATGTCCAGGACATTTTCTTCAATTGAAACTTACATGAACATTTAACTTGAAAGCACTAAATGTTATGTCCAGTACTCTATCTTAAATTTTATCTCAAACGTCCAGCAGAAACCTTAAGCCCACATCAACTATGAAGACTGCTTTAGGAGACTTAGGAACAGTAATAAAATGAACAGCCTATTGGCTTTGGGAAGGGAAAATAGCATTTGCAGGCTATAAGATGCCCACAAACTCTATCAGAGCTAAAGAAGTGACTACTGGTCAATGGAGATTTCCACTTAAACCTTGTGGGGTTTGAACCTGGGTCTCCCATATGGGAGAATCAGTGCTCTAACCACTAGACTACAAGGATGAGTTGAAGCTGGGCCAGCAAAACCTGGTCCTGTGTATTGCTGCCTATGCTCAGACTGTTTGCTGGCTGGTACAGTCAGAGTCAATCCCACAAATACATGAAACTATCAGATCTAAAGAAGATGTGTTTGTTTCTTTCAAAACCCAAAAACACTGTTGGCATCTGATGTATTTTTTGTTAATTGTATGTCCAGGACATTTTCTTCAATTGAAACTTACATGAATACATTTAGCTTGAAAGCACTAAATGTTATGTCCAGTACTCTATCTTAAATTTGATCTCAAATGTCCAGCAGAAACCTTAAGCCCACATCAACTATGAAGACTGCTTTAGGAGACTTAGGAACAGTAATAAAATGAACAGCCTACTGGCTTTGGGAAGGGAAAACTGAATTTGCAGGCTATAAGATGCCCACAAACTCTATCAGAGCTAAATAAGTGGTTACTGCTCAAAGGAGATTTCCACTTAAACCTTGTGGGATTTGAACCTGGGTCTCATGTATGGGAGAATCAGTGCTCGAACCACTAGACTACAGAGGATGAGTTGAAGCTGGGCCAGTAAAATCTGGTCCTGTGTATTGCTGCCTATGCTCAGACTGTTGGCTGGCTGGTACAGTCAGAGTCAATCCCACAAATACATGAAACTATCAGATCTAAAAAGATTTGTTTGTTTCTTTCAAAACCCAAAAACACTGTTGGCATCTGATGTATTTTTTGTTAATTTTATGTCCAGGACATTTTCTTCAATTGAAACTTACATGAACATTTAACTTGAAAGCACTAAATGTTATGTCCAGTACTCTATCTTAAATTTTATCTCAAACGTCCAGCAGAAACCTTAAGCCCACATCAACTATGAAGACTGCTTTAGGAGACTTAGGAACAGTAATAAAATGAACAGCCTATTGGCTTTGGGAAGGGAAAATAGCATTTGCAGGCTATAAGATGCCCACAAACTCTATCAGAGCTAAAGAAGTGACTACTGGTCAATGGAGATTTCCACTTAAACCTTGTGGGATTTGAACCTGGGTCTCCCATATGGGAGAATCAGTGCTCTAACCACTAGACTACAAGGATGAGTTGAAGCTGGGCCAGCAAAACCTGGTCCTGTGTATTGCTGCCTATGCTCAGACTGTTGGCTGGCTGGAACAGTCAGAGTCAATCCCACAAATACATGAAAACTATCAGATCTAAAGATTTGTTTGCTTCTTTCAAAACCCAAAGACACTGTTGGCAACTGCTGTATTTTTTGCTAATTGTATGTCCAGGACTTTTTCTTAAATGGAAACTTACATGAACATTTAACTTGAAAGCACTAAATGTTATGTCCAGTACTCTATCTTAAATTTTATCTCAAGCATCCAGCAGAAACCTTAAGCCCACATCAACTATGAAGACTGCTTTAGGAGACTTAGGAACAGTAGTAAAATGAACAACCTACTGGCTTTGGGAAGGGAAAATAGAATTTGCAGGCTCTAAGATGCCCACAAAGTCTATCAGAGCTTAAGAAGAGACTACTGGTCAATTGAGATTTCTACTTAAACCTTGTGGGATTTGAACCTGGGTCTCCCATATGGGAGAATCAGTGCTCTAACCACTAGACTACAAGGATGAGTTGAAGCTGGGCCAGCAAAACCTGGTCCTGTGTATTGCTGCCTATGCTCAGACTGTTTGCTGGCTGGTACAGTCAGAGTCAATCCCACAAATACATGAAACTATCAGATCTAAAGAAGATTTGTTTGCTTCTTTCAAAACCCAAAAACACTGTTGGCATCTGATGTATTTTTTGTTAATTGTATGTCCAGGACATTTTCTTCAATTGAAACTTACATGAATACATTTAGCTTGAAAGCACTAAATGTTATGTCCAGTACTCTATCTTAAATTTGATCTCAAATGTCCAGCAGAAACCTTAAGCCCACATCAACTATGAAGACTGCTTTAGGAGACTTAGGAACAGTAATAAAATGAACAGCCTACTGGCTTTGGGAAGGGAAAACTGAATTTGCAGGCTATAAGATGCCCACAAACTCTATCAGAGCTAAATAAGTGGTTACTGCTCAAAGGAGATTTCCACTTAAACCTTGTGGGATTTGAACCTGGGTCTCCCATATGGGAGAATCAGTGCTCTAACCACTAGACTACAAGGATGAGTTGAAGCTGGGCCAGCAAAACCTGGTCCTGTGTATTGCTGCCTATGCTCAGACTGTTTGCTGGCTGGTACAGTCAGAGTCAATCCCACAAATACATGAAACTATCAGATCTAAAGAAGATTTGTTTGTTTCTTTCAAAACCCAAAAACACTGTTGGCATCTGATGTATTTTTTGTTAATTGTATGTCCAGGACATTTTCTTCAATTGAAACTTACATGAATACATTTAGCTTGAAAGCACTAAATGTTATGTCCAGTACTCTATCTTAAATTTGATCTCAAATGTCCAGCAGAAACCTTAAGCCCACATCAACTATGAAGACTGCTTTAGGAGACTTAGGAACAGTAATAAAATGAACAGCCTACTGGCTTTGGGAAGGGAAAACTGAATTTGCAGGCTATAAGATGCCCACAAACTCTATCAGAGCTAAATAAGTGGTTACTGCTCAAAGGAGATTTCCACTTAAACCTTGTGGGATTTGAACCTGGGTCTCATGTATGGGAGAATCAGTGCTCGAACCACTAGACTACAGAGGATGAGTTGAAGCTGGGCCAGTAAAATCTGGTCCTGTGTATTGCTGCCTATGCTCAGACTGTTGGCTGGCTGGTACAGTCAGAGTCAATCCCACAAATACATGAAACTATCAGATCTTAAAAGATTTGTTTGTTTCTTTCAAAACCCAAAAACACTGTTGGCATCTGATGTATTTTTTGTTAATTTTATGTCCAGGACATTTTCTTCAATTGAAACTTACATGAACATTTAACTTGAAAGCACTAAATGTTATGTCCAGTACTCTATCTTAAATTTTATCTCAAACGTCCAGCAGAAACCTTAAGCCCACATCAACTATGAAGACTGCTTTAGGAGACTTAGGAACAGTAATAAAATGAACAGCCTATTGGCTTTGGGAAGGGAAAATAGCATTTGCAGGCTATAAGATGCCCACAAACTCTATCAGAGCTAAAGAAGTGACTACTGGTCAATGGAGATTTCCACTTAAACCTTGTGGGATTTGAACCTGGGTCTCCCATATGGGAGAATCAGTGCTCTAACCACTAGACTACAAGGATGAGTTGAAGCTGGGCCAGCAAAACCTGGTCCTGTGTATTGCTGCCTATGCTCAGACTGTTGGCTGGCTGGAACAGTCAGAGTCAATCCCACAAATACATGAAAACTATCAGATCTAAAGATTTGTTTGCTTCTTTCAAAACCCAAAGACACTGTTGGCAACTGCTGTATTTTTTGCTAATTGTATGTCCAGGACTTTTTCTTAAATGGAAACTTACATGAACATTTAACTTGAAAGCACTTAATGTTATGTCCAGTACTCTATCTTAAATTTTATCTCAAGCATCCAGCAGAAACCTTAAGCCCACATCAACTATGAAGACTGCTTTAGGAGACTTAGGAACAGTAGTCAAATGAACAACCTACTGGCTTTGGGAAGGGAAAATAGAATTTGCAGGCTCTAAGATGCCCACAAAGTCTATCAGAGCTTAAGAAGAGACTACTGGTCAATTGAGATTTCCACTTAAACCTTGTGGGATTTGAACCTGGGTCTCCCATATGGGAGAATCAGTGCTCTAACCACTAGACTACAAGGATGAGTTGAAGCTGGTCCAGCAAAACCTGGTCCTGTGTATTGCTGCCTATGCTCAGACTGTTTGCTGGCTGGTACAGTCAGAGTCAATCCCACAAATACATGAAACTATCAGATCTAAAGAAGATTTGTTTGTTTCTTTCAAAACCCAAAAACAGTGTTGGCATCTGATGTATTTTTTGTTAATTGTATGTCCAGGACATTTTCTTCAATTGAAACTTACATGAATACATTTAGCTTGAAAGCACTAAATGTTATGTCCAGTACTCTATCTTAAATTTGATCTCAAATGTCCAGCAGAAACCTTAAGCCCACATCAACTATGAAGACTGCTTTAGGAGACTTAGGAACAGTAATAAAATGAACAGCCTATTGGCTTTGGGAAGGGAAAACTGAATTTGCAGGCTATAAGATGCCCACAAACTCTATCAGAGCTAAATAAGTGGTTACTGCTCAAAGGAGATTTCCACTTAAACCTTGTGGGATTTGAACCTGGGTCTCATGTATGGGAGAATCAGTGCTCGAACCACTAGACTACAGAGGATGAGTTGAAGCTGGGCCAGTAAAATCTGGTCCTGTGTATTGCTGCCTATGCTCAGACTGTTGGCTGGCTGGTACAGTCAGAGTCAATCCCACAAATACATGAAACTATCAGATCTAAAAAGATTTGTTTGTTTCTTTCAAAACCCAAAAACACTGTTGGCATCTGATGTATTTTTTGTTAATTTTATGTCCAGGACATTTTCTTCAATTGAAACTTACATGAACATTTAACTTGAAAGCACTAAATGTTATGTCCAGTACTCTATCTTAAATTTTATCTCAAACGTCCAGCAGAAACCTTAAGCCCACATCAACTATGAAGACTGCTTTAGGAGACTTAGGAACAGTAATAAAATGAACAGCCTATTGGCTTTGGGAAGGGAAAATAGCATTTGCAGGCTATAAGATGCCCACAAACTCTATCAGAGCTAAAGAAGTGACTACTGGTCAATGGAGATTTCCACTTAAACCTTGTGGGATTTGAACCTGGGTCTCCCATATGGGAGAATCAGTGCTCTAACCACTAGACTACAAGGATGAGTTGAAGCTGGGCCAGCAAAACCTGGTCCTGTGTATTGCTGCCTATGCTCAGACTGTTGGCTGGCTGGAACAGTCAGAGTCAATCCCACAAATACATGAAAACTATCAGATCTAAAGATTTGTTTGCTTCTTTCAAAACCCAAAGACACTGTTGGCAACTGCTGTATTTTTTGCTAATTGTATGTCCAGGACTTTTTCTTAAATGGAAACTTACATGAACATTTAACTTGAAAGCACTAAATGTTATGTCCAGTACTCTATCTTAAATTTTATCTCAAGCATCCAGCAGAAACCTTAAGCCCACATCAACTATGAAGACTGCTTTAGGAGACTTAGGAACAGTAGTAAAATGAACAACCTACTGGCTTTGGGAAGGGAAAATAGAATTTGCAGGCTCTAAGATGCCCACAAAGTCTATCAGAGCTTAAGAAGAGACTACTGGTCAATTGAGATTTCCACTTAAACCTTGTGGGATTTGAACCTGGGTCTCCCATATGGGAGAATCAGTGCTCTAACCACTAGACTACAAGGATGAGTTGAAGCTGGGCCAGCAAAACCTGGTCCTGTGTATTGCTGCCTATGCTCAGACTGTTTGCTGGCTGGTACAGTCAGAGTCAATCCCACAAATACATGAAACTATCAGATCTAAAGAAGATTTGTTTGTTTCTTTCAAAACCCAAAAACACTGTTGGCATCTGATGTATTTTTTGTTAATTGTATGTCCAGGACATTTTCTTCAATTGAAACTTACATGAATACATTTAGCTTGAAAGCACTAAATGTTATGTCCAGTACTCTATCTTAAATTTGATCTCAAATGTCCAGCAGAAACCTTAAGCCCACATCAACTATGAAGACTGCTTTAGGAGACTTAGGAACAGTAATAAAATGAACAGCCTATTGGCTTTGGGAAGGGAAAATAGCATTTGCAGGCTATAAGATGCCCACAAACTCTATCAGAGCTAAAGAAGTGACTACTGGTCAATGGAGATTTCCACTTAAACCTTGTGGGATTTGAACCTGGGTCTCCCATATGGGAGAATCAGTGCTCTAACCACTAGACTACAAGGATGAGTTGAAGCTGGGCCAGCAAAACCTGGTCCTGTGTATTGCTGTCTATGCTCAGACTGTTGGCTGGCTGGAACAGTCAGAGTCAATCCCACAAATACATGAAAACTATCAGATCTAAAGATTTGTTTGCTTCTTTCAAAACCCAAAGACACTGTTGGCAACTGCTGTATTTTTTGCTAATTGTATGTCCAGGACTTTTTCTTAAATGGAAACTTACATGAACATTTAACTTGAAAGCACTAAATGTTATGTCCAGTACTCTATCTTAAATTTTATCTCAAGCATCCAGCAGAAACCTTAAGCCCACATCAACTATGAAGACTGCTTTAGGAGACTTAGGAACAGTAGTAAAATGAACAACCTACTGGCTTTGGGAAGGGAAAATAGAATTTGCAGGCTCTAAGATGCCCACAAAGTCTATCAGAGCTTAAGAAGAGACTACTGGTCAATTGAGATTTCCACTTAAACCTTGTGGGATTTGAACCTGGGTCTCCCATATGGGAGAATCAGTGCTCTAACCACTAGACTACAAGTATGAGTTGAAGCTGGGCCAGCAAAACCTGGTCCTGTGTATTGCTGCCTATGCTCAGACTGTTTGCTGGCTGGTACAGTCAGAGTCAATCCCACAAATACATGAAACTATCAGATCTAAAGAAGATTTGTTTGTTTCTTTCAAAACCCAAAAACACTGTTGGCATCTGATGTATTTTTTGTTAATTGTATGTCCAGGACATTTTCTTCAATTGAAACTTACATGAATACATTTAGCTTGAAAGCACTAAATGTTATGTCCAGTACTCTATCTTAAATTTGATCTCAAATGTCCAGCAGAAACCTTAAGCCCACATCAACTATGAAGACTGCTTTAGGAGACTTAGGAACAGTAATAAAATGAACAGCCTACTGGCTTTGGGAAGGGAAAACTGAATTTGCAGGCTATAAGATGCCCACAAACTCTATCAGAGCTAAATAAGTGGTTACTGCTCAAAGGAGATTTCCACTTAAACCTTGTGGGATTTGAACCTGGGTCTCATGTATGGGAGAATCAGTGCTCGAACCACTAGACTACAGAGGATGAGTTGAAGCTGGGCCAGTAAAATCTGGTCCTGTGTATTGCTGCCTATGCTCAGACTGTTGGCTGGCTGGTACAGTCAGAGTCAATCCCACAAATACATGAAACTATCAGATCTTAAAAAATTTGTTTGTTTCTTTCAAAACCCAAAAACACTGTTGGCATCTGATGTATTTTTTGTTAATTTTATGTCCAGGACATTTTCTTCAATTGAAACTTACATGAACATTTAACTTGAAAGCACTAAATGTTATGTCCAGTACTCTATCTTAAATTTTATCTCAAACGTCCAGCAGAAACCTTAAGCCCACATCAACTATGAAGACTGCTTTAGGAGACTTAGGAACAGTAATAAAATGAACAGCCTATTGGCTTTGGGAAGGGAAAATAGCATTTGCAGGCTATAAGATGCCCACAAACTCTATCAGAGCTAAAGAAGTGACTACTGGTCAATGGAGATTTCCACTTAAACCTTGTGGGATTTGAACCTGGGTCTCCCATATGGGAGAATCAGTGCTCTAACCACTAGACTACAAGGATGAGTTGAAGCTGGGCCAGCAAAACCTGGTCCTGTGTATTGCTGCCTATGCTCAGACTGTTGGCTGGCTGGAACAGTCAGAGTCAATCCCACAAATACATGAAAACTATCAGATCTAAAGATTTGTTTGCTTCTTTCAAAACCCAAAGACACTGTTGGCAACTGCTGTATTTTTTGCTAATTGTATGTCCAGGACTTTTTCTTAAATGGAAACTTACATGAACATTTAACTTGAAAGCACTAAATGTTATGTCCAGTACTCTATCTTAAATTTTATCTCAAGCATCCAGCAGAAACCTTAAGCCCACATCAACTATGAAGACTGCTTTAGGAGACTTAGGAACAGTAGTCAAATGAACAACCTACTGGCTTTGGGAAGGGAAAATAGAATTTGCAGGCTCTAAGATGCCCACAAAGTCTATCAGAGCTTAAGAAGAGACTACTGGTCAATTGAGATTTCCACTTAAACCTTGTGGGATTTGAACCTGGGTCTCCCATATGGGAGAATCAGTGCTCTAACCACTAGACTACAAGGATGAGTTGAAGCTGGGCCAGCAAAACCTGGTCCTGTGTATTGCTGCCTATGCTCAGACTGTTTGCTGGCTGGTACAGTCAGAGTCAATCCCACAAATACATGAAACTATCAGATCTAAAGAAGATTTGTTTGTTTCTTTCAAAACCCAAAAACAGTGTTGGCATCTGATGTATTTTTTGTTAATTGTATGTCCAGGACATTTTCTTCAATTGAAACTTACATGAATACATTTAGCTTGAAAGCACTAAATGTTATGTCCAGTACTCTATCTTAAATTTGATCTCAAATGTCCAGCAGAAACCTTAAGCCCACATCAACTATGAAGACTGCTTTAGAAGACTTAGGAACAGTAATAAAATGAACAGCCTACTGGCTTTGGGAAGGGAAAACTGAATTTGCAGGCTATAAGATGCCCACAAACTCTATCAGAGCTAAATAAGTGGTTACTGCTCAAAGGAGATTTCCACTTAAACCTTGTGGGATTTGAACTTGGGTCTCATGTATGGGAGAATCAGTGCTCGAACCACTAGACTACAGAGGATGAGTTGAAGCTGGGCCAGTAAAATCTGGTCCTGTGTATTGCTGCCTATGCTCAGACTGTTGGCTGGCTGGTACAGTCAGAGTCAATCCCACAAATACATGAAACTATCAGATCTAAAAAGATTTGTTTGTTTCTTTCAAAACCCAAAAACACTGTTGGCATCTGATGTATTTTTTGTTAATTTTATGTCCAGGACATTTTCTTCAATTGAAACTTACATGAACATTTAACTTGAAAGCACTAAATGTTATGTCCAGTACTCTATTTTAAATTTTATCTCAAACGTCCAGCAGAAACCTTAAGCCCACATCAACTATGAAGACTGCTTTAGGAGACTTAGGAACAGTAATAAAATGAACAGCCTATTGGCTTTGGGAAGGGAAAATAGCATTTGCAGGCTATAAGATGCCCACAAACTCTATCAGAGCTAAAGAAGTGACTACTGGTCAATGGAGATTTCCACTTAAACCTTGTGGGATTTGAACATGGGTCTCCCATATGGGAGAATCAGTGCTCTAACCACTAGACTACAAGGATGAGTTGAAGCTGGGCCAGCAAAACCTGGTCCTGTGTATTGCTGCCTATGCTCAGACTGTTGGCTGGCTGGAACAGTCAGAGTCAATCCCACAAATACATGAAAACTATCAGATCTAAAGATTTGTTTGCTTCTTTCAAAACCCAAAGACACTGTTGGCAACTGCTGTATTTTTTGCTAATTGTATGTCCAGGACTTTTTCTTAAATGGAAACTTACATGAACATTTAACTTGAAAGCACTAAATGTTATGTCCAGTAGTCTATCTTAAATTTTATCTCAAGCATCCAGCAGAAACCTTAAGCCCACATCAACTATGAAGACTGCTTTAGGAGACTTAGGAACAGTAGTAAAATGAACAACCTACTGGCTTTGGGAAGGGAAAATAGAATTTGCAGGCTCTAAGATGCCCACAAAGTCTATCAGAGCTTAAGAAGAGACTACTGGTCAATTGAGATTTCCACTTAAACCTTGTGGGATTTGAACCTGGGTCTCCCATATGGGAGAATCAGTGCTCTAACCACTAGACTACAAGGATGAGTTGAAGCTGGGCCAGCAAAACCTGGTCCTGTGTATTGCTGCCTATGCTCAGACTGTTTGCTGGCTGGTACAGTCAGAGTCAATCCCACAAATACATGAAACTATCAGATCTAAAGAAGATTTGTTTGTTTCTTTCAAAACCCAAAAACACTGTTGGCATCTGATGTATTTTTTGTTAATTGTATGTCCAGGACATTTTCTTCAATTGAAACTTACATGAATACATTTAGCTTGAAAGCACTAAATGTTATGTCCAGTACTCTATCTTAAATTTGATCTCAAATGTCCAGCAGAAACCTTAAGCCCACATCAACTATGAAGACTGCTTTAGGAGACTTAGGAACAGTAATAAAATGAACAGCCTACTGGCTTTGGGAAGGGAAAACTGAATTTGCAGGCTATAAGATGCCCACAAACTCTATCAGAGCTAAATAAGTGGTTACTGCTCAAAGGAGATTTCCACTTAAACCTTGTGGGATTTGAACCTGGGTCTCATGTATGGGAGAATCAGTGCTCGAACCACTAGACTACAGAGGATGAGTTGAAGCTGGGCCAGTAAAATCTGGTCCTGTGTATTGCTGCCTATGCTCAGACTGTTGGCTGGCTGGTACAGTCAGAGTCAATCCCACAAATACATGAAACTATCAGATCTAAAAAGATTTGTTTGTTTCTTTCAAAACCCAAAAACACTGTTGGCATCTGATGTATTTTTTGTTAATTTTATGTCCAGGACATTTTCTTCAATTGAAACTTACATGAACATTTAACTTGAAAGCACTAAATGTTATGTCCAGTACTCTATTTTAAATTTTATCTCAAACGTCCAGCAGAAACCTTAAGCCCACATCAACTATGAAGACTGCTTTAGGAGACTTAGGAACAGTAATAAAATGAACAGCCTATTGGCTTTGGGAAGGGAAAATAGCATTTGCAGGCTATAAGATGCCCACAAACTCTATCAGAGCTAAAGAAGTGACTACTGGTCAATGGAGATTTCCACTTAAACCTTGTGGGATTTGAACCTGGGTCTCCCATATGGGAGAATCAGTGCTCTAACCACTAGACTACAAGGATGAGTTGAAGCTGGGCCAGCAAAACCTGGTCCTGTGTATTGCTGCCTATGCTCAGACTGTTGGCTGGCTGGAACAGTCAGAGTCAATCCCACAAATACATGAAAACTATCAGATCTAAAGATTTGTTTGCTTCTTTCAAAACCCAAAGACACTGTTGGCAACTGCTGTATTTTTTGCTAATTGTATGTCCAGGACTTTTTCTTAAATGGAAACTTACATGAACATTTAACTTGAAAGCACTAAATGTTATGTCCAGTACTCTATCTTAAATTTTATCTCAAGCATCCAGCAGAAACCTTAAGCCCACATCAACTATGAAGACTGCTTTAGGAGACTTAGGAACAGTAGTAAAATGAACAACCTACTGGCTTTGGGAAGGGAAAATAGAATTTGCAGGCTCTAAGATGCCCACAAAGTCTATCAGAGCTTAAGAAGAGACTACTGGTCAATTGAGATTTCCACTTAAACCTTGTTGGATTTGAACCTGGGTCTCCCATATGGGAGAATCAGTGCTCTAACCACTAGACTACAAGGATGAGTTGAAGCTGGGCCAGCAAAACCTGGTCCTGTGTATTGCTGCCTATGCTCAGACTGTTTGCTGGCTGGTACAGTCAGAGTCAATCCCACAAATACATGAAACTATCAGATCTAAAGAAGATTTGTTTGTTTCTTTCAAAACCCAAAAACACTGTTGGCATCTGATGTATTTTTTGTTAATGGTATGTCCAGGACATTTTCTTCAATTGAAACATACATGAATACATTTAGCTTGAAAGCACTAAATGTTATGTCCAGTACTCTATCTTAAATTTGATCTCAAATGTCCAGCAGAAACCTTAAGCCCACATCAACTATGAAGACTGCTTTAGGAGACTTAGGAACAGTAATAAAATGAACAGCCTACTGGCTTTGGGAAGGGAAAACTGAATTTGCAGGCTATAAGATGCCCACAAACTCTATCAGAGCTAAATAAGTGGTTACTGCTCAAAGGAGATTTCCACTTAAACCTTGTGGGATTTGAACCTGGGTCTCATGTATGGGAGAATCAGTGCTCGAACCACTAGACTACAGAGGATGAGTTGAAGCTGGGCCAGTAAAATCTGGTCCTGTGTATTGCTGCCTATGCTCAGACTGTTGGCTGGCTGGTACAGTCAGAGTCAATCCCACAAATATATGAAACTATCAGATCTAAAAAGATTTGTTTGTTTCTTTCAAAACCCAAAAACACTGTTGGCATCTGATGTATTTTTTGTTAATTTTATGTCCAGGACATTTTCTTCAATTGAAACTTACATGAACATTTAACTTGAAAGCACTAAATGTTATGTCCAGTACTCTATCTTAAATTTTATCTCAAACGTCCAGCAGAAACCTTAAGCCCACATCAACTATGAAGACTGCTTTAGGAGACTTAGGAACAGTAATAAAATGAACAGCCTATTGGCTTTGGGAAGGGAAAATAGCATTTGCAGGCTATAAGATGCCCACAAACTCTATCAGAGCTAAAGAAGTGACTACTGGTCAATGGAGATTTCCACTTAAACCTTGTGGGATTTGAACCTGGGTCTCCCATATGGGAGAATCAGTGCTCTAACCACTAGACTACAAGGATGAGTTGAAGCTGGGCCAGCAAAACCTGGTCCTGTGTATTGCTGCCTATGCTCAGACTGTTGGCTGGCTGGAACAGTCAGAGTCAATCCCACAAATACATGAAAACTATCAGATCTAAAGATTTGTTTGCTTCTTTCAAAACCCAAAGACACTGTTGGCAACTGCTGTATTTTTTGCTAATTGTATGTCCAGGACTTTTTCTTAAATGGAAACTTACATGAACATTTAACTTGAAAGCACTAAATGTTATGTCCAGTACTCTATCTTAAATTTTATCTCAAGCATCCAGCAGAAACCTTAAGCCCACATCAACTATGAAGACTGCTTTAGGAGACTTAGGAACAGTAGTAAAATGAACAACCTACTGGCTTTGGGAAGGGAAAATAGAATTTGCAGGCTCTAAGATGCCCACAAAGTCTATCAGAGCTTAAGAAGAGACTACTGGTCAATTGAGATTTCCACTTAAACCTTGTGGGATTTGAACCTGGGTCTCCCATATGGGAGAATCAGTGCTCTAACCACTAGACTACAACGATGAGTTGAAGCTGGGCCAGCAAAACCTGGTCCTGTGTATTGCTGCCTATGCTCAGACTGTTTGCTGGCTGGTACAGTCAGAGTCAATCCCACAAATACATGAAACTATCAGATCTAAAGAAGATTTGTTTGTTTCTTTCGAAACCCAAAAACACTGTTGGCATTTGATGTATTTTTTGTTAATTGTATGTCCAGGACATTTTCTTCAATTGAAACTTACATGAATACATTTAGCTTGAAAGCACTAAATGTTATGTCCAGTACTCTATCTTAAATTTGATCTCAAATGTCCAGCAGAAACCTTAAGCCCACATCAACTATGAAGACTGCTTTAGGAGACTTAGGAACAGTAATAAAATGAACAGCCTACTGGCTTTGGGAAGGGAAAACTGAATTTGCAGGCTATAAGATGCCCACAAACTCTATCTGAGCTAAATAAGTGGTTACTGCTCAAAGGAGATTTCCACTTAAACCTTGTGGGATTTGAACCTGGGTCTCATGTATGGGAGAATCAGTGCTCGAACCACTAGACTACAGAGGATGAGTTGAAGCTGGGCCAGTAAAATCTGGTCCTGTGTATTGCTGCCTATGCTCAGACTGTTGGCTGGCTGGTACAGTCAGAGTCAATCCCACAAATACATGAAACTATCAGATCTAAAAAGATTTGTTTGTTTCTTTCAAAACCCAAAAACACTGTTGGCATCTGATGTATTTTTTGTTAATTTTATGTCCAGGACATTTTCTTCAATTGAAACTTACATGAACATTTAACTTGAAAGCACTTAATGTTATGTCCAGTACTCTATCTTAAATTTTATCTCAAACGTCCAGCAGAAACCTTAAGCCCACATCAACTATGAAGACTGCTTTAGGAGACTTAGGAACAGTAATAAAATGAACAGCCTATTGGCTTTGGGAAGGGAAAATAGCATTTGCAGGCTATAAGATGCCCACAAACTCTATCAGAGCTAAAGAAGTGACTACTGGTCAATGGAGATTTCCACTTAAACCTTGTGGGATTTGAACCTGGGTCTCCCATATGGGAGAATCAGTGCTCTAACCACTAGACTACAAGGATGAGTTGAAGCTGGGCCAGCAAAACCTGGTCCTGTGTATTGCTGCCTATGCTCAGACTGTTGGCTGGCTGGAACAGTCAGAGTCAATCCCACAAATACATGAAAACTATCAGATCTAAAGATTTGTTTGCTTCTTTCAAAACCCAAAGACACTGTTGGCAACTGCTGTATTTTTTGCTAATTGTATGTCCAGGACTTTTTCTTAAATGGAAACTTACATGAACATTTAACTTGAAAGCACTAAATGTTATGTCCAGTACTCTATCTTAAATTTTATCTCAAGCATCCAGCAGAAACCTTAAGCCCACATCAACTATGAAGACTGCTTTAGGAGACTTAGGAACAGTAGTAAAATGAACAACCTACTGGCTTTGGGAAGGGAAAATAGAATTTGCAGGCTCTAAGATGCCCACAAAGTCTATCAGAGCTTAAGAAGAGACTACTGGTCAATTGAGATTTCCACTTAAACCTTGTGGGATTTGAACCTGGGTCTCCCATATGGGAGAATCAGTGCTTTAACCACTAGACTACAAGGATGAGTTGAAGCTGGGCCAGCAAAACCTGGTCCTGTGTATTGCTGCCTATGCTCAGACTGTTTGCTGGCTGGTACAGTCAGAGTCAATCCCACAAATACATGAAACTATCAGATCTAAAGAAGATTTGTTTGTTTCTTTCAAAACCCAAAAAAACTGTTGGCATCTGATGTATTTTTTGTTAATTGTATGTCCAGGACATTTTCTTCAATTGAAACTTACATGAATACATTTAGCTTGAAAGCACTAAATGTTATGTCCAGTACTCTATCTTAAATTTGATCTCAAATGTCCAGCAGAAACCTTAAGCCCACATCAACTATGAAGACTGCTTTAGGAGACTTAGGAACAGTAATAAAATGAACAGCCTACTGGCTTTGGGAAGGGAAAACTGAATTTGCAGGCTATAAGATGCCCACAAACTCTATCAGAGCTAAATAAGTGGTTACTGCTCAAAGGAGATTTCCACTTAAACCTTGTGGGATTTGAACCTGGGTCTCATGTATGGGAGAATCAGTGCTCGAACCACTAGACTACAGAGGATGAGTTGAAGCTGGGCCAGTAAAATCTGGTCCTGTGTATTGCTGCCTATGCTCAGACTGTTGGCTGGCTGGTACAGTCAGAGTCAATCCCACAAATACATGAAACTATCAGATCTAAAAAGATTTGTTTGTTTCTTTCAAAACCCAAAAACACTGTTGGCATCTGATGTATTTTTTGTTAATTTTATGTCCAGGACATTTTCTTCAATTGAAACTTACATGAACATTTAACTTGAAAGCACTAAATGTTATGTCCAGTACTCTATCTTAAATTTTATCTCAAACGTCCAGCAGAAACCTTAAGCCCACATCAACTATGAAGACTGCTTTAGGAGACTTAGGAACAGTAATAAAATGAACAGCCTATTGGCTTTGGGAAGGGAAAATAGCATTTGCAGGCTATAAGATGCCCACAAACTCTATCAGAGCTAAAGAAGTGACTACTGGTCAATGGAGATTTCCACTTAAACCTTGTGGGATTTGAACCTGGGTCTCCCATATGGGAGAATCAGTGCTCTAACCACTAGACTACAAGGATGAGTTGAAGCTGGGCCAGCAAAACCTGGTCCTGTGTATTGCTGCCTATGCTCAGACTGTTGGCTGGCTGGAACAGTCAGAGTCAATCCCACAAATACATGAAAACTATCAGATCTAAAGATTTGTTTGCTTCTTTCAAAACCCAAAGACACTGTTGGCAACTGCTGTATTTTTTGCTAATTGTATGTCCAGGACTTTTTCTTAAATGGAAACTTACATGAACATTTAACTTGAAAGCACTAAATGTTATGTCCAGTACTCTATCTTAAATTTTATCTCAAGCATCCAGCAGAAACCTTAAGCCCACATCAACTATGAAGACTGCTTTAGGAGACTTAGGAACAGTAGTAAAATGAACAACCTACTGGCTTTGGGAAGGGAAAATAGAATTTGCAGGCTCTAAGATGCCCACAAAGTCTATCAGAGCTTAAGAAGAGACTACTGGTCAATTGAGATTTCCACTTAAACCTTGTGGGATTTGAACCTGGGTCTCCCATATGGGAGAATCAGTGCTCTAACCACTAGACTACAAGGATGAGTTGAAGCTGGGCCAGCAAAACCTGGTCCTGTGTATTGCTGCCTATGCTCAGACTGTTTGCTGGCTGGTACAGTCAGAGTCAATCCCACAAATACATGAAACTATCAGATCTAAAGAAGATTTGTTTGTTTCTTTCAAAACCCAAAAAAACTGTTGGCATCTGATGTATTTTTTGTTAATTGTATGTCCAGGACATTTTCTTCAATTGAAACTTACATGAATACATTTAGCTTGAAAGCACTAAATGTTATGTCCAGTACTCTATCTTAAATTTGATCTCAAATGTCCAGCAGAAACCTTAAGCCCACATCAACTATGAAGACTGCTTTAGGAGACTTAGGAACAGTAATAAAATGAACAGCCTACTGGCTTTGGGAAGGGAAAACTGAATTTGCAGGCTATAAGATGCCCACAAACTCTATCAGAGCTAAATAAGTGGTTACTGCTCAAAGGAGATTTCCACTTAAACCTTGTGGGATTTGAACCTGGGTCTCATGTATGGGAGAATCAGTGCTCGACCCACTAGACTACAGAGGATGAGTTGAAGCTGGGCCAGTAAAATCTGGTCCTGTGTATTGCTGCCTATGCTCAGACTGTTGGCTGGCTGGTACAGTCAGAGTCAATCCCACAAATACATGAAACTATAAGATCTAAAAAGATTTGTTTGTTTCTTTCAAAACCCAAAAACACTGTTGGCATCTGATGTATTTTTTGTTAATTTTATGTCCAGGACATTTTCTTCAATTGAAACTTACATGAACATTTAACTTGAAAGCACTAAATGTTATGTCCAGTACTCTATCTTAAATTTTATCTCAAGCATCCAGCAGAAACCTTAAGCCCACATCAACTATGAAGACTGCTTTAGGAGACTTAGGAACAGTAGTAAAATGAACAACCTACTGGCTTTGGGAAGGGAAAATAGAATTTGCAGGCTCTAAGATGCCCACAAAGTCTATCAGAGCTTAAGAAGAGACTACTGGTCAATTGAGATTTCCACTTAAACCTTGTGGGATTTGAACCTGGGTCTCCCATATGGGAGAATCAGTGCTCTAACCACTAGACTACAAGGATGAGTTGAAGCTGGGCCAGCAAAACCTGGTCCTGTGTATTGCTGCCTATGCTCAGACTGTTTGCTGGCTGGTACAGTCAGAGTCAATCCCACAAATACATGAAACTATCAGATCTAAAGAAGATTTGTTTGTTTCTTTCAAAACCCAAAAACACTGTTGGCATCTGATGTATTTTTTGTTAATTGTATGTCCAGGACATTTTCTTCAATTGAAACTTACATGAACATTTAACTTGAAAGCACTAAATGTTATGTCCAGTACTCTATCTTAAATTTTATCTCAAACGTCCAGCAGAAACCTTAAGCCCACATCAACTATGAAGACTGCTTTAGGAGACTTAGGAACAGTAATAAAATGAACAGCCTATTGGCTTTGGGAAGGGAAAATAGCATTTGCAGGCTATAAGATGCCCACAAACTCTATCAGAGCTAAAGAAGTGACTACTGGTCAATGGAGATTTCCACTTAAACCTTGTGGGATTTGAACCTGGGTCTCCCATATGGGAGAATCAGTGCTCTAACCACTAGACTACAAGGATGAGTTGAAGCTGGGCCAGCAAAACCTGGTCCTGTGTATTGCTGTCTATGCTCAGACTGTTGGCTGGCTGGAACAGTCAGAGTCAATCCCACAAATACATGAAAACTATCAGATCTAAAGATTTGTTTGCTTCTTTCAAAACCCAAAGACACTGTTGGCAACTGCTGTATTTTTTGCTAATTGTATGTCCAGGACTTTTTCTTAAATGGAAACTTACATGAACATTTAACTTGAAAGCACTAAATGTTATGTCCAGTACTCTATCTTAAATTTTATCTCAAGCATCCAGCAGAAACCTTAAGCCCACATCAACTATGAAGACTGCTTTAGGAGACTTAGGAACAGTAGTAAAATGAACAACCTACTGGCTTTGGGAAGGGAAAATAGAATTTGCAGGCTCTAAGATGCCCACAAAGTCTATCAGAGCTTAAGAAGAGACTACTGGTCAATTGAGATTTCCACTTAAACCTTGTGGGATTTGAACCTGGGTCTCCCATATGGGAGAATCAGTGCTCTAACCACTAGACTACAAGGATGAGTTGAAGCTGGGCCAGCAAAACCTGGTCCTGTGTATTGCTGCCTATGCTCAGACTGTTTGCTGGCTGGTACAGTCAGAGTCAATCCCACAAATACATGAAACTATCAGATCTAAAGAAGATTTGTTTGTTTCTTTCAAAACCCAAAAACACTGTTGGCATCTGATGTATTTTTTGTTAATTGTATGTCCAGGACATTTTCTTCAATTGAAACTTACATGAATACATTTAGCTTGAAAGCACTAAATGTTATGTCCAGTACTCTATCTTAAATTTGATCTCAAATGTCCAGCAGAAACCTTAAGCCCACATCAACTATGAAGACTGCTTTAGGAGACTTAGGAACAGTAATAAAATGAACAGCCTATTGGCTTTGGGAAGGGAAAATAGCATTTGCAGGCTATAAGATGCCCACAAACTCTATCAGAGCTAAAGAAGTGACTACTGGTCAATGGAGATTTCCACTTAAACCTTGTGGGATTTGAACCTGGGTCTCCCATATGGGAGAATCAGTGCTCTAACCACTAGACTACAAGGATGAGTTGAAGCTGGGCCAGCAAAACCTGGTCCTGTGTATTGCTGTCTATGCTCAGACTGTTGGCTGGCTGGAACAGTCAGAGTCAATCCCACAAATACATGAAAACTATCAGATCTAAAGATTTGTTTGCTTCTTTCAAAACCCAAAGACACTGTTGGCAACTGCTGTATTTTTTGCTAATTGTATGTCCAGGACTTTTTCTTAAATGGAAACTTACATGAACATTTAACTTGAAAGCACTAAATGTTATGTCCAGTACTCTATCTTAAATTTTATCTCAAGCATCCAGCAGAAACCTTAAGCCCACATCAACTATGAAGACTGCTTTAGGAGACTTAGGAACAGTAGTAAAATGAACAACCTACTGGCTTTGGGAAGGGAAAATAGAATTTGCAGGCTCTAAGATGCCCACA
Organism: Misgurnus anguillicaudatus; assembly: GCF_027580225.2. Classification (NCBI taxonomy): domain Eukaryota; kingdom Metazoa; phylum Chordata; class Actinopteri; order Cypriniformes; family Cobitidae; genus Misgurnus; species Misgurnus anguillicaudatus. Next base: position 1,474,156 of record NC_073360.2, on the reverse strand, counting down.
AAGTCTATCAGAGCTTAAGAAGAGACTACTGGTCAATTGAGATTTCCACTTAAACCTTGTGGGATTTGAACCTGGGTCTCCCATATGGGAGAATCAGTGCTCTAACCACTAGACTACAAGGATGAGTTGAAGCTGGGCCAGCAAAACCTGGTCCTGTGTATTGCTGCCTATGCTCAGACTGTTTGCTGGCTGGTACAGTCAGAGTCAATCCCACAAATACATGAAACTATCAGATCTAAAGAAGATGTGTTTGTTTCTTTCAAAACCCAAAAACACTGTTGGCATCTGATGTATTTTTTGTTAATTGTATGTCCAGGACATTTTCTTCAATTGAAACTTACATGAATACATTTAGCTTGAAAGCACTAAATGTTATGTCCAGTACTCTATCTTAAATTTGATCTCAAATGTCCAGCAGAAACCTTAAGCCCACATCAACTATGAAGACTGCTTTAGGAGACTTAGGAACAGTAATAAAATGAACAGCCTACTGGCTTTGGGAAGGGAAAACTGAATTTGCAGGCTATAAGATGCCCACAAACTCTATCAGAGCTAAATAAGTGGTTACTGCTCAAAGGAGATTTCCACTTAAACCTTGTGGGATTTGAACCTGGGTCTCATGTATGGGAGAATCAGTGCTCGAACCACTAGACTACAGAGGATGAGTTGAAGCTGGGCCAGTAAAATCTGGTCCTGTGTATTGCTGCCTATGCTCAGACTGTTGGCTGGCTGGTACAGTCAGAGTCAATCCCACAAATACATGAAACTATCAGATCTAAAAAGATTTGTTTGTTTCTTTCAAAACCCAAAAACACTGTTGGCATCTGATGTATTTTTTGTTAATTTTATGTCCAGGACATTTTCTTCAATTGAAACTTACATGAACATTTAACTTGAAAGCACTAAATGTTATGTCCAGTACTCTATCTTAAATTTTATCTCAAACGTCCAGCAGAAACCTTAAGCCCACATCAACTATGAAGACTGCTTTAGGAGACTTAGGAACAGTAATAAAATGAACAGCCTATTGGCTTTGGGAAGGGAAAATAGCATTTGCAGGCTATAAGATGCCCACAAACTCTATCAGAGCTAAAGAAGTGACTACTGGTCAATGGAGATTTCCACTTAAACCTTGTGGGATTTGAACCTGGGTCTCCCATATGGGAGAATCAGTGCTCTAACCACTAGACTACAAGGATGAGTTGAAGCTGGGCCAGCAAAACCTGGTCCTGTGTATTGCTGCCTATGCTCAGACTGTTGGCTGGCTGGAACAGTCAGAGTCAATCCCACAAATACATGAAAACTATCAGATCTAAAGATTTGTTTGCTTCTTTCAAAACCCAAAGACACTGTTGGCAACTGCTGTATTTTTTGCTAATTGTATGTCCAGGACTTTTTCTTAAATGGAAACTTACATGAACATTTAACTTGAAAGCACTAAATGTTATGTCCAGTACTCTATCTTAAATTTTATCTCAAGCATCCAGCAGAAACCTTAAGCCCACATCAACTATGAAGACTGCTTTAGGAGACTTAGGAACAGTAGTAAAATGAACAACCTACTGGCTTTGGGAAGGGAAAATAGAATTTGCAGGCTCTAAGATGCCCACAAAGTCTATCAGAGCTTAAGAAGAGACTACTGGTCAATTGAGATTTCCACTTAAACCTTGTGGGATTTGAACCTGGGTCTCCCATATGGGAGAATCAGTGCTCTAACCACTAGACTACAAGGATGAGTTGAAGCTGGGCCAGCAAAACCTGGTCCTGTGTATTGCTGCCTATGCTCAGACTGTTTGCTGGCTGGTACAGTCAGAGTCAATCCCACAAATACATGAAACTATCAGATCTAAAGAAGATTTGTTTGCTTCTTTCAAAACCCAAAAACACTGTTGGCATCTGATGTATTTTTTGTTAATTGTATGTCCAGGACATTTTCTTCAATTGAAACTTACATGAATACATTTAGCTTGAAAGCACTAAATGTTATGTCCAGTACTCTATCTTAAATTTGATCTCAAATGTCCAGCAGAAACCTTAAGCCCACATCAACTATGAAGACTGCTTTAGGAGACTTAGGAACAGTAATAAAATGAACAGCCTACTGGCTTTGGGAAGGGAAAACTGAATTTGCAGGCTATAAGATGCCCACAAACTCTATCAGAGCTAAATAAGTGGTTACTGCTCAAAGGAGATTTCCACTTAAACCTTGTGGGATTTGAACCTGGGTCTCCCATATGGGAGAATCAGTGCTCTAACCACTAGACTACAAGGATGAGTTGAAGCTGGGCCAGCAAAACCTGGTCCTGTGTATTGCTGCCTATGCTCAGACTGTTTGCTGGCTGGTACAGTCAGAGTCAATCCCACAAATACATGAAACTATCAGATCTAAAAAGATTTGTTTGTTTCTTTCAAAACCCAAAAACACTGTTGGCATCTGATGTATTTTTTGTTAATTTTATGTCCAGGACATTTTCTTCAATTGAAACTTACATGAACATTTAACTTGAAAGCACTAAATGTTATGTCCAGTACTCTATCTTAAATTTTATCTCAAACGTCCAGCAGAAACCTTAAGCCCACATCAACTATGAAGACTGCTTTAGGAGACTTAGGAACAGTAATAAAATGAACAGCCTATTGGCTTTGGGAAGGGAAAATAGCATTTGCAGGCTATAAGATGCCCACAAACTCTATCAGAGCTAAAGAAGTGACTACTGGTCAATGGAGATTTCCACTTAAACCTTGTGGGATTTGAACCTGGGTCTCCCATATGGGAGAATCAGTGCTCTAACCACTAGACTACAAGGATGAGTTGAAGCTGGGCCAGCAAAACCTGGTCCTGTGTATTGCTGCCTATGCTCAGACTGTTTGCTGGCTGGTACAGTCAGAGTCAATCCCACAAATACATGAAACTATCAGATCTAAAGAAGATGTGTTTGTTTCTTTCAAAACCCAAAAACACTGTTGGCATCTGATGTATTTTTTGTTAATTGTATGTCCAGGACATTTTCTTCAATTGAAACTTACATGAATACATTTAGCTTGAAAGCACTAAATGTTATGTCCAGTACTCTATCTTAAATTTGATCTCAAATGTCCAGCAGAAACCTTAAGCCCACATCAACTATGAAGACTGCTTTAGGAGACTTAGGAACAGTAATAAAATGAACAGCCTACTGGCTTTGGGAAGGGAAAACTGAATTTGCAGGCTATAAGATGCCCACAAACTCTATCAGAGCTAAATAAGTGGTTACTGCTCAAAGGAGATTTCCACTTAAACCTTGTGGGATTTGAACCTGGGTCTCATGTATGGGAGAATCAGTGCTCGAACCACTAGACTACAGAGGATGAGTTGAAGCTGGGCCAGTAAAATCTGGTCCTGTGTATTGCTGCCTATGCTCAGACTGTTGGCTGGCTGGTACAGTCAGAGTCAATCCCACAAATACATGAAACTATCAGATCTAAAAAGATTTGTTTGTTTCTTTCAAAACCCAAAAACACTGTTGGCATCTGATGTATTTTTTGTTAATTTTATGTCCAGGACATTTTCTTCAATTGAAACTTACATGAACATTTAACTTGAAAGCACTAAATGTTATGTCCAGTACTCTATCTTAAATTTTATCTCAAACGTCCAGCAGAAACCTTAAGCCCACATCAACTATGAAGACTGCTTTAGGAGACTTAGGAACAGTAATAAAATGAACAGCCTATTGGCTTTGGGAAGGGAAAATAGCATTTGCAGGCTATAAGATGCCCACAAACTCTATCAGAGCTAAAGAAGTGACTACTGGTCAATGGAGATTTCCACTTAAACCTTGTGGGATTTGAACCTGGGTCTCCCATATGGGAGAATCAGTGCTCTAACCACTAGACTACAAGGATGAGTTGAAGCTGGGCCAGCAAAACCTGGTCCTGTGTATTGCTGCCTATGCTCAGACTGTTGGCTGGCTGGAACAGTCAGAGTCAATCCCACAAATACATGAAAACTATCAGATCTAAAGATTTGTTTGCTTCTTTCAAAACCCAAAGACACTGTTGGCAACTGCTGTATTTTTTGCTAATTGTATGTCCAGGACTTTTTCTTAAATGGAAACTTACATGAACATTTAACTTGAAAGCACTAAATGTTATGTCCAGTACTCTATCTTAAATTTTATCTCAAGCATCCAGCAGAAACCTTAAGCCCACATCAACTATGAAGACTGCTTTAGGAGACTTAGGAACAGTAGTAAAATGAACAACCTACTGGCTTTGGGAAGGGAAAATAGAATTTGCAGGCTCTAAGATGCCCACAAAGTCTATCAGAGCTTAAGAAGAGACTACTGGTCAATTGAGATTTCCACTTAAACCTTGTGGGATTTGAACCTGGGTCTCCCATATGGGAGAATCAGTGCTCTAACCACTAGACTACAAGGATGAGTTGAAGCTGGGCCAGCAAAACCTGGTCCTGTGTATTGCTGCCTATGCTCAGACTGTTTGCTGGCTGGTACAGTCAGAGTCAATCCCACAAATACATGAAACTATCAGATCTAAAGAAGATTTGTTTGCTTCTTTCAAAACCCAAAAACACTGTTGGCATCTGATGTATTTTTTGTTAATTGTATGTCCAGGACATTTTCTTCAATTGAAACTTACATGAATACATTTAGCTTGAAAGCACTAAATGTTATGTCCAGTACTCTATCTTAAATTTGATCTCAAATGTCCAGCAGAAACCTTAAGCCCACATCAACTATGAAGACTGCTTTAGGAGACTTAGGAACAGTAATAAAATGAACAGCCTACTGGCTTTGGGAAGGGAAAACTGAATTTGCAGGCTATAAGATGCCCACAAACTCTATCAGAGCTAAATAAGTGGTTACTGCTCAAAGGAGATTTCCACTTAAACCTTGTGGGATTTGAACCTGGGTCTCCCATATGGGAGAATCAGTGCTCTAACCACTAGACTACAAGGATGAGTTGAAGCTGGGCCAGCAAAACCTGGTCCTGTGTATTGCTGCCTATGCTCAGACTGTTTGCTGGCTGGTACAGTCAGAGTCAATCCCACAAATACATGAAACTATCAGATCTAAAGAAGATTTGTTTGTTTCTTTCAAAACCCAAAAACACTGTTGGCATCTGATGTATTTTTTGTTAATTGTATGTCCAGGACATTTTCTTCAATTGAAACTTACATGAATACATTTAGCTTGAAAGCACTAAATGTTATGTCCAGTACTCTATCTTAAATTTGATCTCAAATGTCCAGCAGAAACCTTAAGCCCACATCAACTATGAAGACTGCTTTAGGAGACTTAGGAACAGTAATAAAATGAACAGCCTACTGGCTTTGGGAAGGGAAAACTGAATTTGCAGGCTATAAGATGCCCACAAACTCTATCAGAGCTAAATAAGTGGTTACTGCTCAAAGGAGATTTCCACTTAAACCTTGTGGGATTTGAACCTGGGTCTCATGTATGGGAGAATCAGTGCTCGAACCACTAGACTACAGAGGATGAGTTGAAGCTGGGCCAGTAAAATCTGGTCCTGTGTATTGCTGCCTATGCTCAGACTGTTGGCTGGCTGGTACAGTCAGAGTCAATCCCACAAATACATGAAACTATCAGATCTTAAAAGATTTGTTTGTTTCTTTCAAAACCCAAAAACACTGTTGGCATCTGATGTATTTTTTGTTAATTTTATGTCCAGGACATTTTCTTCAATTGAAACTTACATGAACATTTAACTTGAAAGCACTAAATGTTATGTCCAGTACTCTATCTTAAATTTTATCTCAAACGTCCAGCAGAAACCTTAAGCCCACATCAACTATGAAGACTGCTTTAGGAGACTTAGGAACAGTAATAAAATGAACAGCCTATTGGCTTTGGGAAGGGAAAATAGCATTTGCAGGCTATAAGATGCCCACAAACTCTATCAGAGCTAAAGAAGTGACTACTGGTCAATGGAGATTTCCACTTAAACCTTGTGGGATTTGAACCTGGGTCTCCCATATGGGAGAATCAGTGCTCTAACCACTAGACTACAAGGATGAGTTGAAGCTGGGCCAGCAAAACCTGGTCCTGTGTATTGCTGCCTATGCTCAGACTGTTGGCTGGCTGGAACAGTCAGAGTCAATCCCACAAATACATGAAAACTATCAGATCTAAAGATTTGTTTGCTTCTTTCAAAACCCAAAGACACTGTTGGCAACTGCTGTATTTTTTGCTAATTGTATGTCCAGGACTTTTTCTTAAATGGAAACTTACATGAACATTTAACTTGAAAGCACTAAATGTTATGTCCAGTACTCTATCTTAAATTTTATCTCAAGCATCCAGCAGAAACCTTAAGCCCACATCAACTATGAAGACTGCTTTAGGAGACTTAGGAACAGTAGTCAAATGAACAACCTACTGGCTTTGGGAAGGGAAAATAGAATTTGCAGGCTCTAAGATGCCCACAAAGTCTATCAGAGCTTAAGAAGAGACTACTGGTCAATTGAGATTTCCACTTAAACCTTGTGGGATTTGAACCTGGGTCTCCCATATGGGAGAATCAGTGCTCTAACCACTAGACTACAAGGATGAGTTGAAGCTGGGCCAGCAAAACCTGGTCCTGTGTATTGCTGCCTATGCTCAGACTGTTTGCTGGCTGGTACAGTCAGAGTCAATCCCACAAATACATGAAACTATCAGATCTAAAGAAGATTTGTTTGTTTCTTTCAAAACCCAAAAACAGTGTTGGCATCTGATGTATTTTTTGTTAATTGTATGTCCAGGACATTTTCTTCAATTGAAACTTACATGAATACATTTAGCTTGAAAGCACTAAATGTTATGTCCAGTACTCTATCTTAAATTTGATCTCAAATGTCCAGCAGAAACCTTAAGCCCACATCAACTATGAAGACTGCTTTAGGAGACTTAGGAACAGTAATAAAATGAACAGCCTATTGGCTTTGGGAAGGGAAAATAGCATTTGCAGGCTATAAGATGCCCACAAACTCTATCAGAGCTAAAGAAGTGACTACTGGTCAATGGAGATTTCCACTTAAACCTTGTGGGATTTGAACCTGGGTCTCCCATATGGGAGAATCAGTGCTCTAACCACTAGACTACAAGGATGAGTTGAAGCTGGGCCAGCAAAACCTGGTCCTGTGTATTGCTGTCTATGCTCAGACTGTTGGCTGGCTGGAACAGTCAGAGTCAATCCCACAAATACATGAAAACTATCAGATCTAAAGATTTGTTTGCTTCTTTCAAAACCCAAAGACACTGTTGGCAACTGCTGTATTTTTTGCTAATTGTATGTCCAGGACTTTTTCTTAAATGGAAACTTACATGAACATTTAACTTGAAAGCACTAAATGTTATGTCCAGTACTCTATCTTAAATTTTATCTCAAGCATCCAGCAGAAACCTTAAGCCCACATCAACTATGAAGACTGCTTTAGGAGACTTAGGAACAGTAGTAAAATGAACAACCTACTGGCTTTGGGAAGGGAAAATAGAATTTGCAGGCTCTAAGATGCCCACAAAGTCTATCAGAGCTTAAGAAGAGACTACTGGTCAATTGAGATTTCCACTTAAACCTTGTGGGATTTGAACCTGGGTCTCCCATATGGGAGAATCAGTGCTCTAACCACTAGACTACAAGGATGAGTTGAAGCTGGGCCAGCAAAACCTGGTCCTGTGTATTGCTGCCTATGCTCAGACTGTTTGCTGGCTGGTACAGTCAGAGTCAATCCCACAAATACATGAAACTATCAGATCTAAAGAAGATTTGTTTGTTTCTTTCAAAACCCAAAAACACTGTTGGCATCTGATGTATTTTTTGTTAATTGTATGTCCAGGACATTTTCTTCAATTGAAACTTACATGAATACATTTAGCTTGAAAGCACTAAATGTTATGTCCAGTACTCTATCTTAAATTTGATCTCAAATGTCCAGCAGAAACCTTAAGCCCACATCAACTATGAAGACTGCTTTAGGAGACTTAGGAACAGTAATAAAATGAACAGCCTACTGGCTTTGGGAAGGGAAAACTGAATTTGCAGGCTATAAGATGCCCACAAACTCTATCAGAGCTAAATAAGTGGTTACTGCTCAAAGGAGATTTCCACTTAAACCTTGTGGGATTTGAACCTGGGTCTCATGTATGGGAGAATCAGTGCTCGAACCACTAGACTACAGAGGATGAGTTGAAGCTGGGCCAGTAAAATCTGGTCCTGTGTATTGCTGCCTATGCTCAGACTGTTGGCTGGCTGGTACAGTCAGAGTCAATCCCACAAATACATGAAACTATCAGATCTAAAAAGATTTGTTTGTTTCTTTCAAAACCCAAAAACACTGTTGGCATCTGATGTATTTTTTGTTAATTTTATGTCCAGGACATTTTCTTCAATTGAAACTTACATGAACATTTAACTTGAAAGCACTAAATGTTATGTCCAGTACTCTATCTTAAATTTTATCTCAAACGTCCAGCAGAAACCTTAAGCCCACATCAACTATGAAGACTGCTTTAGGAGACTTAGGAACAGTAATAAAATGAACAGCCTATTGGCTTTGGGAAGGGAAAATAGCATTTGCAGGCTATAAGATGCCCACAAACTCTATCAGAGCTAAAGAAGTGACTACTGGTCAATGGAGATTTCCACTTAAACCTTGTGGGATTTGAACCTGGGTCTCCCATATGGGAGAATCAGTGCTCTAACCACTAGACTACAAGGATGAGTTGAAGCTGGGCCAGCAAAACCTGGTCCTGTGTATTGCTGCCTATGCTCAGACTGTTGGCTGGCTGGAACAGTCAGAGTCAATCCCACAAATACATGAAAACTATCAGATCTAAAGATTTGTTTGCTTCTTTCAAAACCCAAAGACACTGTTGGCAACTGCTGTATTTTTTGCTAATTGTATGTCCAGGACTTTTTCTTAAATGGAAACTTACATGAACATTTAACTTGAAAGCACTAAATGTTATGTCCAGTACTCTATCTTAAATTTTATCTCAAGCATCCAGCAGAAACCTTAAGCCCACATCAACTATGAAGACTGCTTTAGGAGACTTAGGAACAGTAGTAAAATGAACAACCTACTGGCTTTGGGAAGGGAAAATAGAATTTGCAGGCTCTAAGATGCCCACAAAGTCTATCAGAGCTTAAGAAGAGACTACTGGTCAATTGAGATTTCCACTTAAACCTTGTGGGATTTGAACCTGGGTCTCCCATATGGGAGAATCAGTGCTCTAACCACTAGACTACAAGGATGAGTTGAAGCTGGGCCAGCAAAACCTGGTCCTGTGTATTGCTGCCTATGCTCAGACTGTTTGCTGGCTGGTACAGTCAGAGTCAATCCCACAAATACATGAAACTATCAGATCTAAAGAAGATTTGTTTGTTTCTTTCAAAACCCAAAAACACTGTTGGCATCTGATGTATTTTTTGTTAATTGTATGTCCAGGACATTTTCTTCAATTGAAACTTACATGAATACATTTAGCTTGAAAGCACTAAATGTTATGTCCAGTACTCTATCTTAAATTTGATCTCAAATGTCCAGCAGAAACCTTAAGCCCACATCAACTATGAAGACTGCTTTAGGAGACTTAGGAACAGTAATAAAATGAACAGCCTATTGGCTTTGGGAAGGGAAAATAGCATTTGCAGGCTATAAGATGCCCACAAACTCTATCAGAGCTAAAGAAGTGACTACTGGTCAATGGAGATTTCCACTTAAACCTTGTGGGATTTGAACCTGGGTCTCGCATATGGGAGAATCAGTGCTCTAACCACTAGACTACAAGGATGAGTTGAAGCTGGGCCAGCAAAACCTGGTCCTGTGTATTGCTGTCTATGCTCAGACTGTTGGCTGGCTGGAACAGTCAGAGTCAATCCCACAAATACATGAAAACTATCAGATCTAAAGATTTGTTTGCTTCTTTCAAAACCCAAAGACACTGTTGGCAACTGCTGTATTTTTTGCTAATTGTATGTCCAGGACTTTTTCTTAAATGGAAACTTACATGAACATTTAACTTGAAAGCACTAAATGTTATGTCCAGTACTCTATCTTAAATTTTATCTCAAGCATCCAGCAGAAACCTTAAGCCCACATCAACTATGAAGACTGCTTTAGGAGACTTAGGAACAGTAGTAAAATGAACAACCTACTGGCTTTGGGAAGGGAAAATAGAATTTGCAGGCTCTAAGATGCCCACAAAGTCTATCAGAGCTTAAGAAGAGACTACTGGTCAATTGAGATTTCCACTTAAACCTTGTGGGATTTGAACCTGGGTCTCCCATATGGGAGAATCAGTGCTCTAACCACTAGACTACAAGTATGAGTTGAAGCTGGGCCAGCAAAACCTGGTCCTGTGTATTGCTGCCTATGCTCAGACTGTTTGCTGGCTGGTACAGTCAGAGTCAATCCCACAAATACATGAAACTATCAGATCTAAAGAAGATTTGTTTGTTTCTTTCAAAACCCAAAAACACTGTTGGCATCTGATGTATTTTTTGTTAATTGTATGTCCAGGACATTTTCTTCAATTGAAACTTACATGAATACATTTAGCTTGAAAGCACTAAATGTTATGTCCAGTACTCTATCTTAAATTTGATCTCAAATGTCCAGCAGAAACCTTAAGCCCACATCAACTATGAAGACTGCTTTAGGAGACTTAGGAACAGTAATAAAATGAACAGCCTACTGGCTTTGGGAAGGGAAAACTGAATTTGCAGGCTATAAGATGCCCACAAACTCTATCAGAGCTAAATAAGTGGTTACTGCTCAAAGGAGATTTCCACTTAAACCTTGTGGGATTTGAACCTGGGTCTCATGTATGGGAGAATCAGTGCTCGAACCACTAGACTACAGAGGATGAGTTGAAGCTGGGCCAGTAAAATCTGGTCCTGTGTATTGCTGCCTATGCTCAGACTGTTGGCTGGCTGGTACAGTCAGAGTCAATCCCACAAATACATGAAACTATCAGATCTTAAAAAATTTGTTTGTTTCTTTCAAAACCCCAAAACACTGTTGGCATCTGATGTATTTTTTGTTAATTTTATGTCCAGGACATTTTCTTCAATTGAAACTTACATGAACATTTAACTTGAAAGCACTAAATGTTATGTCCAGTACTCTATCTTAAATTTTATCTCAAACGTCCAGCAGAAACCTTAAGCCCACATCAACTATGAAGACTGCTTTAGGAGACTTAGGAACAGTAATAAAATGAACAGCCTATTGGCTTTGGGAAGGGAAAATAGCATTTGCAGGCTATAAGATGCCCACAAACTCTATCAGAGCTAAAGAAGTGACTACTGGTCAATGGAGATTTCCACTTAAACCTTGTGGGATTTGAACCTGGGTCTCCCATATGGGAGAATCAGTGCTCTAACCACTAGACTACAAGGATGAGTTGAAGCTGGGCCAGCAAAACCTGGTCCTGTGTATTGCTGCCTATGCTCAGACTGTTGGCTGGCTGGAACAGTCAGAGTCAATCCCACAAATACATGAAAACTATCAGATCTAAAGATTTGTTTGCTTCTTTCAAAACCCAAAGACACTGTTGGCAACTGCTGTATTTTTTGCTAATTGTATGTCCAGGACTTTTTCTTAAATGGAAACTTACATGAACATTTAACTTGAAAGCACTAAATGTTATGTCCAGTACTCTATCTTAAATTTTATCTCAAGCATCCAGCAGAAACCTTAAGCCCACATCAACTATGAAGACTGCTTTAGGAGACTTAGGAACAGTAGTCAAATGAACAACCTACTGGCTTTGGGAAGGGAAAATAGAATTTGCAGGCTCTAAGATGCCCACAAAGTCTATCAGAGCTTAAGAAGAGACTACTGGTCAATTGAGATTTCCACTTAAACCTTGTGGGATTTGAACCTGGGTCTCCCATATGGGAGAATCAGTGCTCTAACCACTAGACTACAAGGATGAGTTGAAGCTGGGCCAGCAAAACCTGGTCCTGTGTATTGCTGCCTATGCTCAGACTGTTTGCTGGCTGGTACAGTCAGAGTCAATCCCACAAATACATGAAACTATCAGATCTAAAGAAGATTTGTTTGTTTCTTTCAAAACCCAAAAACAGTGTTGGCATCTGATGCATTTTTTGTTAATTGTATGTCCAGGACATTTTCTTCAATTGAAACTTACATGAATACATTTAGCTTGAAAGCACTAAATGTTATGTCCAGTACTCTATCTTAAATTTGATCTCAAATGTCCAGCAGAAACCTTAAGCCCACATCAACTATGAAGACTGCTTTAGGAGACTTAGGAACAGTAATAAAATGAACAGCCTACTGGCTTTGGGAAGGGAAAACTGAATTTGCAGGCTATAAGATGCCCACAAACTCTATCAGAGCTAAATAAGTGGTTACTGCTCAAAGGAGATTTCCACTTAAACCTTGTGGGATTTGAACTTGGGTCTCATGTATGGGAGAATCAGTGCTCGAACCACTAGACTACAGAGGATGAGTTGAAGCTGGGCCAGTAAAATCTGGTCCTGTGTATTGCTGCCTATGCTCAGACTGTTGGCTGGCTGGTACAGTCAGAGTCAATCCCACAAATACATGAAACTATCAGATCTAAAAAGATTTGTTTGTTTCTTTCAAAACCCAAAAACACTGTTGGCATCTGATGTATTTTTTGTTAATTTTATGTCCAGGACATTTTCTTCAATTGAAACTTACATGAACATTTAACTTGAAAGCACTAAATGTTATGTCCAGTACTCTATTTTAAATTTTATCTCAAACGTCCAGCAGAAACCTTAAGCCCACATCAACTATGAAGACTGCTTTAGGAGACTTAGGAACAGTAATAAAATGAACAGCCTATTGGCTTTGGGAAGGGAAAATAGCATTTGCAGGCTATAAGATGCCCACAAACTCTATCAGAGCTAAAGAAGTGACTACTGGTCAATGGAGATTTCCACTTAAACCTTGTGGGATTTGAACATGGGTCTCCCATATGGGAGAATCAGTGCTCTAACCACTAGACTACAAGGATGAGTTGAAGCTGGGCCAGCAAAACCTGGTCCTGTGTATTGCTGCCTATGCTCAGACTGTTGGCTGGCTGGAACAGTCAGAGTCAATCCCACAAATACATGAAAACTATCAGATCTAAAGATTTGTTTGCTTCTTTCAAAACCCAAAGACACTGTTGGCAACTGCTGTATTTTTTGCTAATTGTATGTCCAGGACTTTTTCTTAAATGGAAACTTACATGAACATTTAACTTGAAAGCACTAAATGTTATGTCCAGTACTCTATCTTAAATTTTATCTCAAGCATCCAGCAGAAACCTTAAGCCCACATCAACTATGAAGACTGCTTTAGGAGACTTAGGAACAGTAGTAAAATGAACAACCTACTGGCTTTGGGAAGGGAAAATAGAATTTGCAGGCTCTAAGATGCCCACAAAGTCTATCAGAGCTTAAGAAGAGACTACTGGTCAATTGAGATTTCCACTTAAACCTTGTGGGATTTGAACCTGGGTCTCCCATATGGGAGAATCAGTGCTCTAACCACTAGACTACAAGGATGAGTTGAAGCTGGGCCAGCAAAACCTGGTCCTGTGTATTGCTGCCTATGCTCAGACTGTTTGCTGGCTGGTACAGTCAGAGTCAATCCCACAAATACATGAAACTATCAGATCTAAAGAAGATTTGTTTGTTTCTTTCAAAACCCAAAAACACTGTTGGCATCTGATGTATTTTTTGTTAATTGTATGTCCAGGACATTTTCTTCAATTGAAACTTACATGAATACATTTAGCTTGAAAGCACTAAATGTTATGTCCAGTACTCTATCTTAAATTTGATCTCAAATGTCCAGCAGAAACCTTAAGCCCACATCAACTATGAAGACTGCTTTAGGAGACTTAGGAACAGTAATAAAATGAACAGCCTACTGGCTTTGGGAAGGGAAAACTGAATTTGCAGGCTATAAGATGCCCACAAACTCTATCAGAGCTAAATAAGTGGTTACTGCTCAAAGGAGATTTCCACTTAAACCTTGTGGGATTTGAACCTGGGTCTCATGTATGGGAGAATCAGTGCTCGAACCACTAGACTACAGAGGATGAGTTGAAGCTGGGCCAGTAAAATCTGGTCCTGTGTATTGCTGCCTATGCTCAGACTGTTGGCTG